>NC_054479.1:94055933-94295221 GCF_017639515.1 Carcharodon carcharias | reverse complement strand
CTCCCTCCCCTCTCCCTCCCTTTCTTCCCTTCACCCCTCCCTCTCCCTCCCCCTCTCCCTCCCTTTCTTCCCTTCGCCCCTCCCTCTCCCTCCCCCTCTCCCTCCCTTTCTTCCCTTCGCCCCTCCCTCTCCCTCCCCCTCTCCCTCCCTTTCTTCCCTTCGCCCCTCCCTCTCCCTCCCCCTCTCCCTCCCCCTCCCTCTCCCTTTCTTCCCTTCGCCCCTCCCTCTCCCTCCCCCTCTCCCTCCCTTTCTTCCCTTCACCCCTCCCTCTCCCTCCCCCTCTCCCTCCTTTTCTTCCCTTCGCCCCTCCCTCCCCCTCTCCCTCCTTTTCTTCCCTTCGCCCCTCCCTCCCCCTCTCCCTCCCTTTCTTCCCTTCGCCCCTCCCTCTCCCTCTCCCTCCCTTTCTTCCCTTCGCCCCTCCCTCTCCCTCTCCCTCCCCCTCCCTTTCCTCCCTTCACCCCTCCCTCTCCCTCCCTCCTTCCCCCTCTCCCTCCCTCCCCTCCCCCCTCCCTCCCCTCCCCCCTCCCTTTCCTTTCCTCCCTCCCCCCCCTCCCTCTCCCTCCTTCCCCCTCTCCCTCCCTCCCCTCCCCCCTCCCTCTCCCTCCCTCCCCTCCCCTCCCCCTCTCCCTCCCTCCTTCCCCCTCTCCCTCCCCTCCTTCCCCCCACTTCCCCCTCCTCTCCCCTCCCCTAACCTCCCCCCCCAGCTCAGGATGGGACGTCACTTGCTCTTGGAGACGCCGTGAATTGTGGGTACATTTCAAGGAGCCAATCAGGAGACGCCTGGCCCCGGAAGCGGGGAATTTGAACCGGGGTTGCTGAAGGAGTTGATTTCAGGTGATTATAGCATCGTCACAATGTTTCCCGGGACCGGGGATACGGATAGGATCACAGTGTTTCCCGGGGTCGGGGATACAGTGTCGCAGACTCTCACTGTTTCTATTCTCTCTCAGACACAGTCAGGAGCGAATCGCCGCCTGGACGGCTCCTGACACATATCTCAGTTCTTCCTTAAAGGCACCGCGCCTTCCTGTGCGGTAATTTTATTGAGACTGTGTATGTTTTGGGGTATTTTTGTTTCCTCATTCTTTCCTGGGATGTGGACATCGCTGACAAGGCCAGCATTTGTTGCCTGTCCCTAATTGCCCTTGTTAGACCATTTCAGAGAGCAGTTAAAAGTCAACCACATTGCTGTGGGCTGGAGTTACGTGTGGGCTAGACCAGGTAAGGGCAGCAGATTTCCTTCCCTAAAGGATGTTAGTGAACCAGATGGGTTTTTACAACTGATAGTGTCATAGTCACCATTACTGAGACTAGCTTTATATTCCAGATTTTATTAACAATGTAAATTCCACCAGCTTTGAACCTTTGATATGTTTTGAGCCAATGACCCCAGAACATTAGCCAGGCTATTCTGGTGCGATACCACAACACCACCATGCTCCCAAATGAGTTGGAAATAGCCTGATGTGAATGATGGATGTTTGCTAACAGGCAAATCCCCTGAGCAGGCATATAGGAAGGCAGAAGAAAAAAAATTTTATACTCACCATTACAACATGAGTGCTGAAGGAGTCCTTTTGCTCTATCGTGCCTGTGCTGGCTCTTTGAAATAGTCTCATTCCTCTGCTCCTTTCCCCATCCCCTTGCAAATCTTCCCTTTTCCAGTATTCATTCAATTCCCATTTGAAAGTTATTAAATCTGCTTCCACTACCCTTTTAGGTGGTGCACTCGAGATGTTAATTTATGACATCAATCCATGTCAAGTGGGCTGTCCAATTTATAGTTCTTTGTAGAAGCTTGATGCAATTGAGTGGCTTGGTAGGCTATTTCAGAGGGCAATTAAGAGTTGACCACACAGCTATGCATCTGGAGTCATCTATGGGCTAGACCAAAAAAGAATGGCAGTCTTCCTTCTCTAAAGAGCATTAGTGAATCAGATGTGTTTTTGTGACAATCTGATGGTTTCACAGTCACCATTACTGGTATAAGCTATTCATTGCACATCTATTTAATTAACTGAATTTAAATTTCCCCAGGTTTCACAGTGGAATTTGAACTCGTGTCTCTAGATCATTAATCCAGTGACCTAACCACTATGCTACCATAACAATAAACAACTTTAATGTAATTAAATATACCAAGGTGCTTCACAGGAGCCTTATAAAACAAAATTTGACATCAAGCTATGTAAGATGATATTGGGTCATGTAACCAAAAGCTTGGTCCATTTAATGTCTCTTGGAGAAGAGATTTAAAGGAACATCTTAAAAGGAGGAAAGATTTAAGGAGGGAATTCCAAAGTTTAGGGCCTAAGCAGCTGAAGGCACCACCTCCACTAATTGTGGAGGAATTAAAATTAAAAGTGTAACCACATTGCATGTCCTATAACCATCTGCTTTTTCCTTGCATCATCGTCGCTTTTATCATTTAATCTTTAAACCACCCGATCATAGACCTTACCTTTTGTTCATACCCCTTTTCTTGTCCCAGTTACACCTCTAAAGCTTTTCCAGCATAGATGGAAGGTCATCAACCTGAAACACTAATTTTGTTTCTTTCTTCATAAGTGCTCCCTGACCTAAGTATTTCCAGCATTTTGTATTTGTTTCACTGGAATGTGATCTGGCATAAGGAATACAAAGAAAGACTTGGAAAAATTGAGCCACTTTATGTTACATCAACACAGGTTACAGGACACCTAATAGAGGTGTTTATAATTTTTGGACGATGGGACAGGGTAGACTGTTTTTCAGTAATTGAAAGGTTAAGTTTATGGGGCCATAAATATTTAAGACTTTTAGAACAGAGCAAGAAAATGTCTTTGAACAGTGAGTTGTGAGATGTGAAATTCACTTGCAAGGGTCATGGCTGGGGGCAGAAATTAAAGATTGGATTGGATATCCAGGTGAAAGAAAGGGGATGGAAGTAATTTGGGAACTGAGTGGCTAAATGTGGTTAAAACTATTGCTTGCATTGAGAGTAAACACAATTTCATTGTGCCAAATGGCCTGTTTTGGTTTTGTAGCATCTGTGCAGTAATGAGCAAAAGATAAGGGGCATATTTAAGTGAATTTCAGGGTGATCGAGTTTCTCCTGTCCCTTCCATATTAAAGAATTAAACTTTGTCTTTCATGTCTTTATTGCCTCCAGACTTGGCTATATTGAAGTTTGAATCCTCTACTTTCAGTTGACTTCAGCTCATTGTTGACTATGTCCTAGCAAGACTAGCTCATCCATCATTCTTGACCTTGCTGGCCTATCTCAATCATTCCCTGAACCATCAAGTTTAAAATTCTCACCCTCATGTTTAAATCACTTTGTGGCTTCATCCCTCCTCATCTCTGTCACCTTCTCCAGTCTGATAACCTCCATACCACGAGTCATCATTTTTCTTTCTTTGGTATCTTGTTTGTGAACACCCCTATGCACATCATTGACAATTGTGCTTTCAGCCACTTGGGCCCCACGTTCTGGAATTCCTTCTTTGCTCTGTACTTTCTTTGCCTGTTGGTGGCCTTGCCTACAGCTATCTTGGTTCTAATCTCTGGAATCCTCTCCCCTTTTCAAATATTTATAACTTCTTGCTTGTCAATATTTCCCTAAGCACATGGTTTTGAGTATTTATGGATATCCATTTGTGGTTCAATTATCTCCTGTGCTGATTTGTTTTCTAAATTTTCACAATTGGTGGAAAAGGGGGTTAAAATGAACCTGATTTCAATTGAAATTTATTCTCTGACTTTTTCTAGGTTTCTTTTTCTTTGCCAAGAAATTATAAAGGAAAATACCTCCATGTAATCATGTCTGCATCGTTATATCGGACTCCGATGAAAAGGCATCTAAGTATGTGTTTTTTTCTGTTGGTTTACAAGGGGCAATGGAGCCTGTTCTCATGACTGTTGTTAACAACCCAGTGCAATATTCCAAGAGTTCCAAATGTGTGATTCTTGAAATTTCCCACCTAAATTCTCAAGAGCTCCAATGATTTCAGTTTTGAGGAGGACCAGTTCCCTTAGCAGGCAGCGAGACTGTTAAGCATTTGGGTCTGCTATGGCAAGGGGACCAAAAGTGTACACAGTATCCCAGATGCAGTCTAACTAACGTTCTAAATAATTGAAGCAAGACTTCACTACTCCTGTACTCAAATCCTCTTGCAATACTTTTGTTGGTACAAAAGAGAGAACTGCCATTCTAGTGTATCATCTTAACTTAGATAACTTGCTGTCATCCAATACGGGGACGGAACTGTGGCTGAACAGCTCGCTCTTGCTTGACTGCCCATGGAGTTCTGTTTCCAAATAGCAAGTGCCTTCCTTGGTGCATGTGTTCAGCTTTATCTCTGACTGTTCAGTCAGGAAGAGATCAAGAGTCTTCCAACACTCAGGGTGCAAAATGTTTATTTCTCAAGGGGACAAGCCACCAAATTGCCCATTGTTTCAGCTCTGGGAAAAGCAGCTCAGGATCAGCATAATAATTTCATTCCTCCTGACGTTGAATTCTCAACCAGCGTTGTGCGGTCCAGAGGAGCTAACCACATTGAAACAAGCTTTCACAAAGTACATTTTAACATAATTCTTAGCCAGATCACATTGCGGATAAATGATCACAGGAGTCCGAAACATGACAGATGGACCAGTAAAAGCCCTTTCTTAATTTCATGTAGTCACTTATTTTTCCACTAAGTTATGAAAAAATGCACAAAGAGGCTGCCTTTTTAAATGATATTAAACACACTTTTGACAGCACAAACTGACCTCAGAAATTTTAGCAATGTTCAGCATCAAAGGGTTAAATACTTTGGGGGCTCTTTCACATCTCCCTTTTGAAATAATCAAGATGAATGTTTAGGGATTCTAAAGATTAGTGCTCTGGGATTCCACTCTCCCAATGCTGGCTACATAACCACTGTGAATTTCCTTTTCTTTTGGTCTTATTGACAGCTGGTTATGCTGATAACAATTTATATTTTGCTGAGTGCCCCATTAGTCCTCCACTAATCCACAATCCTGCTCTTCTGGACTAATAGAAAAGTGATTTTTCCAAATATTGCCTTGTTTTGTCCTCCATCAGAAACAAGGGCATTACAGATGGAACCAATATCATGACATGCAGTTTCTGCAATTAAACTAACTGAGAAAAGAAGAGGAAAAAAAAAACACTGGAGAAAAATAAAGTTCAATATCTCCTGACATGTCAGTCCCTGCTCTGGACTTTAACCAGCTTGGGTCGGCTTTTGCTGCTGTATGAAGTTGATATGGTGATATCAGCTTCACACATGTGCAGTAGCCACTGTCCTGCAGCCGCTGCAGCACATGTGGATTTGCGCAGGTTCCTAAATCCATCTTGCTGGTTTCCACAGAGATCAGTTCTACCTCTGTGTTGTTAGCACAATTGGTAGCAGCATGATGCCCACCTGATGATGTTGATGGGTATTCCATCAGAAGCTGTTGTTGGACTTGGGCTAAGGAAACATATGAACATAGGAATTAGGAGAAGGAGTAGGCCTGCTTTGCCACAAGCATGAAGGGAAACTGGCAGCCATTAACCCTTCGCCTCTCTTCGCAACTCATTCAAGTGGTGTTTTCAGAACCCTGAGAGTGAGGCATTTTTTTTGGACGGGGTAAGTATACACTTACATGAGTATGAACATGTGAATTAGGTGCAGGAGGAGGCCATTTGGGCTCTCGAGCCTTCTCTGCCATTCAATAAGATCATAGCTGATCTGATTGTGGCATCAACCCCACGTTCCACCTGATAACCTTCGACTCCTTTGTTAGTCAAGAATCTACCTACTTCTGCCTTAAAAATATTCATTGATGCTGCCTCCACTGCTCTCTGGGGAAGAGAGCTCCAAAGGCACTCAACTCTTTGAGAGAAAAAAAATTATTCACATCTTTTGCCTTAAATGGGAGACTCCTTATTTTTAAACTGTGTTCCCTTGTTCTGGTCTCTCCCACAAGGGGAAACATCCTTTCAGCATCCACCCTGTCGAGTCCCCTCAGGAACTTATATGCTTCAATAAAATCACCTCTCATTCTTCCAAACTCCAATGGATTCATGCCCAGCCCATCCAACCTCTTCTCGTAAGATAAACCACGCCCCCCCCCACCCCACCCCCTGCCCCACCCCACCCCACAATCCCAGGTATCAGCCGAGCGAACCTTCTCCAAATTGCTAACACATTTATGTTTTCTTAAATAAGGGGACGAAAACTGTATACTCCGGATGTGGTCTCACCAATGCCCTGTACAACTGTAGCATGACATCCCATATAGAGCATTCAAAATAAATTTACCAGTGATTCATTGTGGCTGCTAACAATGATACTGTTAATGCAAGGATTCTCTTCCTTTTAGAAACCATTTGGGGCTGACAGTGAAGAGTCAGAGGTGTTGCTTGGGATTTACCGAGATAAAAATCCTCAGCCCTTAGTGACAGCTGCTTCTGGTTTGTGAAATTGGAATTAAATTTTTAATTTATTAACTGACAGAATTTGAGATCGCAAACCTTTAGTGCCTAGAATTTCTAAAGCTATCACCACTAAGCACTCAGATTCATTGTATACCATTTTAGTGTAGGAGGGAAGTCTGTTATCTGACCAAGTAAAATGCTTGCAACATGTCCACATTAATAGTCCATTTACTGTATCTATATTAAGAAAAGCATCTGGTTTTACTTGTGCTCAAATCTTTTATTCTAATCTTGGATCTTGTTTAGATATTGAAAAACAGAATTTAGTATTTCCAGTGTTTTTATTTCTGCAGATAATGTCACATTTGAATCATTAGTTGTGCAGGTTTATACATGTAGAAATTGCTCCCATTATTACTGTGCTCTCAAGCCAGCACAGTTCTCCATTGATCAGAGGCTGCTTGTTTACAGTGTTTTGGCAAGTTGCTGATGTACTGCTCCCTGGGGATGGAGCAGGGGTTAATTACTGTTAAACTCTTAGTGCCAGCTAACAACGCAGGATTACTGCTACATTAAAAATGACACTACTAAGGAAAGCATGAGGTGAATGGCACTCTGGAGAAACTGGAATTAAAGTGACAGAGACTTGGAGTGGAACTGACGTTTGTATTATGAAGGCTATCACATAATTAGGACTACTAGATGTTGGCTTTGTCGGCCTATATTGTGCATTTTGAATAAGAAAGCATTTGACGCTTGCTTCACCTGTAAAATGGTGTTCTTTCAAGGTCATCAGACCCTTGATCTCTCTAATTTCTGCTTGAGTACAATTAGTGGGTCTCCCTTGGCATTGCTTATGGTAAGCCAGCTGTTGGACCATGGCATCTGTCATCACCCCTTGCTGTGATATGGATATGGGGGAGAGGGCACATTGTTATTCAAGGATTTGAATAGAACTTTGCCTGGAGGATTTTTTTTACAATGAAGTGTTTTCTTATAAGTGAGTTCATGGCAAATAAATTATGGTGTTCTTGCCCACTGCGGGTAAACAAATACGTTTGTTCCTTCTCATTGCACATGCAAATATAAGAAATTAATCTTTGAATAATATGGGGACCATCTCTTTATCCTTGTCTTTAGTAGCAGAATTATATAAAATGTAAGAAATAGTTTAACTAAATTTTCATTTTTCCTTCTTTAACAAATATTTCTCGATCAGTACTTAAAGTTACCAAAATCAGTCATTTCAATATATGTATTAATTTTTTAACTTATTCTTTCACAAGATGTAGGCGTCACTGGCAAAGCCAGCATTTGTTGCCCCCCCCCCTTAATTGCCCCTTGAATTGAGTTCAGGGGGCAGTTAAGAGTCAACCATGTTGCTGTGGGCCTGGAGTCACTTGTAGGCCACATCAGGTAAGGATGGCAGACTCCCTTCCCTAAAGGTCATTAGTGAACCAGATGGGTTTTTGTGGCATCGACGATACGTGTCATGGTCACCATTTGTGTGACTGGCTTTATATTCTAGATTTTTTTATTGAATTTAAATTCCACCAGCTGCTGTGGTGGGATTTGAACCAATGTTCCCAGGGCATTAGACTGGGTGCCTAATCACTGTGCCATAATCTCCCCCAAATTAAAATTGGGGATATTATTTAGAAAATTCCTTCAAACTGGAATAAGGTTCAGCCCTCACTTATTACACTATTCCTACTTATCCTGTCAGCTGCCACCTATGCCGGACAAATTACATTTTCCATTATCATGGTTGTCATTTACAAAGGTTGTTGCGGCACCCTGTCACGAGATGCACGGCATTGGCACATGGTGTTCTCAACTGGTTTAGGCTGAAATCTTAGATTATGTCTCCTTCTGCGACGTATGTTCTGGTTTATCCTACTCAAGTCAAGAGCTGTTTTCGATCTATTTCCCATGGTTTTTTTGGTTATTGCATTTTATCACATTTAGCGGGCAAATTGCATTGACACCAAGGCAATTGGACAGACCTTCCAGAATTTGCAGCTTGTTTCAATAAAAAAGATTGTTTCTGAGTTTTGTGTAGAGGGCGGCTGCTGTAACCAATTAAAGTATGCGACAAACAAGCAGGTGGGATTTGTGTTCAAAAGGCCACTCCTCATTGGTTTTCTCCTCAAGGGGCCCGTGTTTGGTAAATGCTGGTTTTTAAAGTGCTGCAGGATTTGAAAGTAACTCTCTCAGTTGTGTTTAAAGAGGCCGAGGCTTCTGAAGGCCATGGGGAGGGGGGAAATTTGTTGAAATGGTTCCCATCTTCTTTTGCAACTGGACTTCAAGGCCTGATGTCTCCTCTCAACAACCAGCTGAAGATGCCCTCATACTGTGAGGGAAGCAACCTGTCACGGCAAAGCAGGGATAATAGCCGTGATGATGAGGTGGATTGCTTAAAAGCATGCCACTGGCAGTGATATGAAGTGACCTTTCTTTAAAGAAAGATTCAGCTGTGTTTTAAGTAAGTTTCCCTAAGTCACTTTTAGGAAACGATTTTAAGGTGCCCATCCACCCTCTCCCCTAGCTCCCCTCCTCCTGACCAAGCCCACATTAGACCATCTGATATAGCATGTTATACAAATATCTAAACAAAAATACTCATGTCCTTGCGTCGATTTCCTCTCTGCAAAACGTGCTTCCTTATGTCGTGTTTGACATTCCTCAATTTTTTCCATTATAAATTCCTCTGGCCGCCTTTAGAATGGAACTGTAGAAGTTAACTTGTTGCACTATAATAATGCTCTAGTGTCTCAGAAGTCCTTTGGCAGCCCTTAAATTTATCAGAGTTTGCAAATAGAAAGCATGAGCTCCATAGGTGCTTATCTAAAATAAGGAAGAGATTATTATGCTCTAATATTAAAGAAGTGTTTGCTCTTCAAAATTGGCTTCTAAACTGATGTTGCAATGAGATTTGTTGTGGAAGGGCCACTCTCAGCACATGCTTTGACTCACTGTGAACATCACCTTGGGAGATCTGAGCTGCAAGTTGATGCACAAGTGCTGTCAATTATGGAAATTACAACGCAGAAGCAGGCCATTTGGCCCAATTGATCCACACTGGTGTTTATACTCCACACAAGCCTCCTCCCCAACTTCATCTCATCCGATGAGCATACCATGCAAATATAAGAATTAGAATCAGGTGTAGGCCATTCAGCCCCTCGAGCCCGCTCCTTCATTCAGTAAGATCATGGCTGATCTGATTGTGGCCTCAACTCCACATTCCGCATACCCCCAACATCCTTGTTAGTCAAGAATCTATCTAGCTCTGCCTTAAAATTATTCAATGACCCTACCTCCACTGCTCTCTGGGGAAGAGAGTTCCAAAGATACTTAACCCTTTGAGAGAAAAAAATTATTTTCATCTCTGTCTTAAACTGTGTCCCCTAGTTCTAGTCTCTCCCACAATGGGAAACATTCTTTCAGCATCCAGCCTGTCAAGTCCCCTCAGGATCTTATCAGTTTCAATAAGGTCACATCTTAACCTTCTAAAATGCAATGGAAACAATTCCAGCTTGTCCAACCTTTCCTCATAAGATAACCGTGCTACCATTCCAGCTATCAGTTGAATGAACCTTCTCTGCATTTCCTTTCTTAAATAAGAAGACCAAAACTGTACACAGTATTCCAGATTTGGTCTCACCAAGGCTCTGTGCAGCTGTAGTAAAATGTTCCTACTTTTATATCTCGTTCCCCTTGCAATAAATGCCAACATTCCATTTGCCTTCCTAATCACTTGTACTTGCATACTAACCTTTTGTGATAGCCTTGGAAATCTCCCATAACATTGCCCATTCTAATCAGAAGATGCACTGTATTTTATGGATGTTATTCCTTGTTTAAAAAAAACAATTCTTGACTAAAATACAGACCTGTATCCCTTTAAGGCCACAAAGCCTAATTGCTGTTAAGTAAACATTGGGTGAGTTCCAAGGCTAGTTAAAGGGGTTGCACAATTGTACTTTGAAGTAAAATAGAACGATTTGATAGACAGCAAATGCATACTTGAATGATCATTTCTATAATAGAAGTGTTATTGTTCAGTGAGTTGTGGATATGCTATTTTAACAGGAGTGTTATGCCGTTGTATTTTGGGATTTTTAATATTCTTTTGGAGATCAAATGCTGTGAAAACTATAATTGAAGGCTTAGATTATATTGTTATTTTCTTCATATTATCATACGGCCCTCTGGCCATGCGTTTCATTTTCTGTTTTTTAAGCTTAGGATATATAAAGAAATGGTTGGGAGCATGGAATTGTTTGGATGTAATTCTGTGAGGCTGTGGAGGGTTAATTAACCTTTGTGGCAGCAATGGAGGCTTCTGTAGGCTTTGGCACCTGGTGGGGAATTCATGAATGTGACAGCCCTGTGAAGGCAAGCAAGGGTACTAAAAGTCCCAGTAACAAGTTTTGAATCAATTTGTCTGTCTCTGTCTTTCAGTGTCTCTTGTGAGAGTCCTTAATGCAATCATTTTAAGGCGTCTCAGTTGAGTTCCCAGTTACTGTGTGTCTTGAAAGCCGACAATTTGCCACTAATTAACAGCCATATTTAGTAGTGTTGAAAAATGTAGAAAATGCACAGCAGAAGATACTAATTTGAGATTGTATAGGTGGATACACAGTCTAAACTACTGTGTAAGAAATGCTCAATACTGACACTGGATACCAATGTGAAAGTCTTCCCACCTCAATGAACATTACAACCATGGCTCGCAATTTCCTGAAAAGTTTTGACATATCTGCAGTGTAAGAATACACAGTTGCGTCGGGGTTTGGTCTGAGGAAATTTGCATGTAATTGATTTATGCCACTTGTATGCCAAAAGATTGCTACACTAATTTTTCTCTCATTTGTGACAGCCCCAAATGATGCCATCCCCCCCCACCCTCCATATAAAGTACCAACGAATTTGAATTCCCTGCATTTGCACCTTAATTCTGCCATTTTACAAAGTTACCTTTGTGAATTTTTAAAAATCCTGAGGCTGCCTTTGTTTCCTATATCTTTGAATGCTTTGTTGCATCAGAATTTTCCACAACTGTATTTTCTTAATGATGCTGGGGGAAGAGTTTCCGCTTAGGGTGCAATTGGTGAAACAGGCCCAAAATTGCATCCGTTTTGAAAAGTATTTTTTTTCTGTGAGTTTCTGCTCAAGCTCATTTGCACATCCTCGAAAGCAAAACCTGCCATGAATCACCGCAATCGGACAGCATTTTAAAATTCACTTTGTAAACAAAAATAAATGTTGTCATAAAAAATAATATTCCTTGATACATTTGGTAACATGGTGGGTTTTTATTACTTCAGCTCCATATGCGTTTACCACTTTTTTAAAAAAGCATTTTTAATCCGTGTCAATTCACTACCTGTGTTTAAGCCAATTCTAAATTACTGAGGATGACTTTTAAAAAGGCTACAGAACCATTGGCTAGTTATATCGGGATACAGTGGTCAGTTTCTTCACAAGCTTTCAAAAACATTCAAAAGATTTTATTTAAAGGGGTCCTGATGGTGTGCTTTTGACCATAAGAGCCAGCTTAATTTTTAGAGTCTCCCTGAAGGCCTGCAAACAAGCTCCAAGTGGTGATTAACTCAATCTGGGGCTGTGGGCAGCTTTATAGGTGGGGCTTTCTTGTAGCGCAATGCTTTGCTAAATAGTGGGAAAGATCACAGAAGCTGGATTTGCACTGAATGTGATCTATGCTGAAAATTCTTATAATCTCATGTGCTTATTTTGCCCAAATTATGCCAAAAATAAAATCAGTCTAACTGAGTAGAAGCTTCAGGTCGCTGTGCTTACTGTTGTAATGTGAGTTAATTAGATGTCTCAATGATGAGATCTTGAGACTTGTATATTTAAACATGACCCCTTTATTGCTCACCTTTAACTGTTTTCAGATCCAAGGTATGGTCATGCATAGTGCTGATATGGTCATGCATAGTGCTGTTACCTCCATGCAGGCTGGTTCCAGAGAGTTGTTTCTAGGCTATTCTCTCAGGCTATTACCATGTGACTCCATACTGTTGGTGGTGCTATTCTTCAGCCCCACATTAAACCTTACTCTGCTGAGCACTGTTACATTTCAGTGATGTGCAGGCACATGACACAACACTTAGTGCACATGAATGACGGTTAGATGGCTTAAAATGTTCATTTTCGTTATCTGATAAAGAAAGCAGGACGGAAGATGACAGTGTGGGGGCTGGGTTCCAGTTGTTGACTCTGATTTCTGCTTGTTTTAAGCTGTTTATTTTTTCAGGCATACACTGATAGGATTCTAAAGAAATTTTTGTCGAAACAGGCATAAATCAGATTGAAGAAATTCTAACTCTGTTTTGACTCATTTCAAAGTAACATTGGGAAGAATTTTCCCTGCGGCAAGTGGGGGCGGGGTCCGCTTGCCGATGCGTAAAATGACACGGAACTCCCGATGTCACCCTGCGTCATTTGCATGTTCAGGTCAGCGGGGTCGCAGCCGAGTCAGCTGTGTGCCTGCTGACCTGTCAACGGCTTATTAAGGCCACTCAAAAAACAATTAAACCAATTAGTTCAACCTTAAGGCTGGCGGGCAGGTCAAGAGCGCTGGCGGTCACCTGAAAAAGCATGAAACCTCGTCCACGGGTCTGTTGAGGTTTCATGGCTGAATTAAAAAATTAAGATTCACTTTTAAAGTTATGTCCATTTCCTAACTCATGTGAGTTGGGGGGACATGGATAGTAAATGAACTTTGCGACAGAATAACTTTTTCACTTTGGGAACCGATCTCCCTGAGGCAGCTCTTAATCTCAGGGAGATCGGAGTGCTCCTTCCCGTGCATGCGTGAAGGCGCGCACTTCTGCATTTGGCATTCCCCTCACCCAGCCCCTACAGGAAGCACATAGCGTTTCCGTGAGAACGTCATGCTGGGCGGGCCTTAATTGGGACGCCGATTAAATGGCCCCCTGCCCACACCTGCTCCCGCACTTACCCCACCCCCCCCCCCAAACGGGGGGAAAATATTGCCCGTTTAGGTGGATTCTTTTGATCAAATTATTTGATCATTTTTATCCATGGTTATTTAATTTGCCTGCTTTTGTTTCTTCCTGAGTCTTAGTATCCTGTTTAGCAATTAAAAACATAAAAGAGCTTCATAAATGAGATTCTTTCAGATTTTGATCATTTTTTCTTTCCTCTTCCAACTTTTGCCCATCTATTCCAAAGGCAGTAACTCTCAGGGGTGTTATAGGTCCTTGTGCTAGCAACCCTCTGGCACCATTTCCAAGTGCAAATTCTTCAAATGAATGTTGGCATGTTATTTGAATGGGAAAAGTCATTGCACCCCTGCCCATTCCTGAACTCCTTTGATGTATGGGAATGACCTTTGAACAGTGGTTGGGAATGGGGACCTTAGTTAATTATGTTACGACCAGGATGGGAGGAGTGCTCACTTTGACTAGCCCCACTACTCCACAGGTTGCACCATTAGTTTAAAAGTTTAATTCACTCTATAAAATGGCCAGTGAGTTACCTTTGCTACTGTCACCCAGAATAAAAGGAACTTTAACCAGTCTTCTTTCAATAAGCTCAGAAAGATTGAGTCATTATAAAACTAAATTTATTTTTAAAAACATAACTGCAAGAACTAGTTAATGCTTAATTTGTAACCTGGAAGTGTAACTATCTATCCCTCTTAAAATTCCCTCAGCGTGTGTGCGCACACAGACATGTGCATATGACAAATGGATAGGGTCTCTGCAGAGGTGGGTGGTTGAAGATAAGACTTCAAGATACAAAGGATAAAGTTGGCAGGATTTCGATGCTGTCGACCTGGAGCTCCCTCATGTGAAGGCAGATGGCTAGTCCCAGAAGATGCCTGGAGGTTCTCACCAACAGAGCTTCGACGTGGAGGAAAATAGAGCTGGATCAGTCCTTCTCATCTCAACCCCTCGGGTTTCCAAAGACAGACAAGTTCCACTGAGATGAGGATTCCTAACTGAATATTGATAACCACTCTGTTTCAGGAAAGGCAAGGAGAGTACGAGCTGGGCAGCTTCACTTTCTCAGTTCATTCCCAACTGATTTCAGAAAAAACAAGTTCAAAACTTAAAGCTTATCTCTGTCAGGTGATTTCCAGCAAATCGTTAACCTTTGCTGTTAAACCCGTTTTCACAGAATCACAGTGCAGAAGAGGCCCTTCGGCCCATCGTGTCTGCACTGACACGTGAGAAACACCTGAGCTACCTACCTAATCTCATTTACCAGCACTTGGCCCATAGCCTTGAATGTTATGATGTGCTAAGTGCTCATCCAGGTACTTTTTAAAGGATGTGAGGCAACCCGCCTCCACCACCCTCCCAGGCAGTGCATTCCAGACCAGTTTTGTTCCTATGAGTTAAAGTAATTGCAGTTCGAGAAAGCAAACAAATCTCCTCCTCAGGTACCATGCTGGTCAGGTGATTTCTTGGAAAAGGCATGCTTCCTCCCAGTGTGAGGTGAATTTATGAACTTTAAAAAAAAATCCAAGTGTCCATAAAATGCAATGTCCTTCCAAATTTTAAAAGAAAAATACAGTTCTTGTAGATATCTGGGTTCTGACAAATATTTATTCTTTACTCCCCCTCTTCCTCATCCTCTCAAACTTTCTCTAGTCCCGGGACACTGAGGCCATTACAGTACAGTGAAACTTATATAAATGGACTGTCCCAAGAAAATGGACTGTCCTGCAAACAAAACAGGATGCTTATTGAGAGACCTAAATAACAGGCATGGCTCAGTATGTAAGAGGCAGCCAAAACCATGGACCCTCTCAAATTACAGGCAACCTTCAATGCACCAAACCTTTTTACAACCTAAAGCATGGGCACAGCAACAGGTTTTGAGCAAGAACAGCTTTTGTGGAATGGGGAGCTCTTTACCCAGCATCCATAGACATGGAGAAACATCTCTATCTCTGAGTTTGAATGCTTGCAGATAAATAGAATGCTTCTAGGGGTAAAGTGGCCCTTCTGTCCCTATTGTTGCTATATAAAGAACTTTTTTTAAAACAGTACATACAATGATCATTTTTTAAATAAGGACAGCTGGTACCAATCCCTAAGGTGTCTGTAATTTACAGGTTTTACTGCATGCGCTCATACCATGGTTATTCATTCACAGGATGTGTGCATCACTGGCTAAGCCAGCATTTATTGCCCATCCTTAATTTCCCTTAGAAGATGGAGGTGAGCTGCTGTCTTGAACCACTGCAGTTCTTGTAGTGTGAATACACCCACAATGCTTTTAAGATGGGTGTTCCAGGATTTTGACCCCAGTGACAATGAAGAAACTGGAGTATGTGCCCAAATCAGGATGATGTGTGATCTGGGGGGGAACTTGGGGATGGTGGTGTTCCCACGTTCCTCTACCCTTGAAAGAAGTGTTGGATTTGGGAGGTGCCTTTGAAGAAATCTTAGTTAAAAGATAACTTAATATAGATGAGACCTTTTTGAATTGTGTTGAAGCATCTTTAACCTTTGGGGAGAGCCCAGTTGGAGAACAATGAGCAAATTATCTCTTTGGTACCCTTAATCTAACAAATTAAAATTTTCTAGTTAATTTGACAGGGAAAATATTCCATGTTAAATTGCAATTAGTTAGAAAGTGACCAGACTTGGAATAAATCCTTGGTTCCAAGTTATTATCTCATCTTGATGACATTACGAAGTCATGGTGCAAACTAACTCCAAGATGTCACGTTAAATGAAAGTGTCTCCCTGGTGGTTTTCAGGCTTGAGGTGCTACTTGTGGAGTCATTGAGCTGCACTGGACTCTGGGGATCCACTTCCTGTCTCTTATTTTAGCAGGCCATTCCCTGCCAAGCTCAATAGGGCAAGTCTCTGTCATGTTTCTAAGGCAGCTGCTTATATGGAATACTGGCAGTTTCTTCACTCTAGCGCATGGGACTGCAGGGATACTAAAACAGGATAAATGGAATTGTAAGGGAAAACATTGACAAGCAAATATTGTGCTAAATGAAAGACCACGACTTAAAAGGCAAAAATAAAATAAGAGGAAATTGGTCTTGATTTCGCACTAATGATAGCACCAAAGGAAATTATGGAATTAATGAATTTTGAAGGAAAAATGTGATATAATAGGGGAGTTATTTACATCAGCATGTGGATTAGATTATCATGGCATGAAGCCTCCAGAAAGGGAAGCATAAAAAGGCATGAAGAGTGTTGGCAAGGCATATGCAAGAGAAATTGTATCTACAGAAAACATTTTTGAGTTGAGCGGTGCAAAAAATGTTTGTCTAACGGCATATGCTAGCTTAACGAATGCAATGGAGACCAAAGATCATGCATAATAAAGGGAATAAATGTGACTGCTAGTGCCTGTTGACAGAAAGTAGGGATAATTTACAAGAGTAAAGTACTGCAGATGCTGAAAATCTGAAATCAAAACAGGAAATGCTGGAACTATTCAGTAGGCCTGACTGCATCTGTGGAGAAAAGCAGGGTTAACCTTTCAAGGTTGATGACCCTTTACCAAGCAGAGTATATTTTACAGATGGGTTAGGTCTGTAAACAGGCCTGAAGGTGAATCGAAGGAGATTGCACTTTGCCAGACATTTATTAAGATCAGGTGAGCACGGACCTGGTAGGCAGCAGGGTAGTGGAAAATTATAAACCTGAGTGAAAAAGGCTGTGAGGTGAGGAAAACATTAAATGTTACATTATTGAGGATACCTTGAGGGCCAGGTTTTTTTAAAAACTTGCAAATATATATGATGTAAAGAAAGGGTGAAAGTATTGATCTATTTAAAAGTGATAATGAAAAGGGATCTAGGGGCAAAGAAATACTGTGAGTAATTTAAAAATTGACTCATTTGTCTTCACCTAGACAGAAGATGGAAAGCTGCCCAAGTCAAATATCAGATTTTCATAAAGGATGAGAGGAGAAGCGGACAGAATACAAATAATGATGGATAAGATTATATAAAGGGTATAAACTCTGAAAGAAGTATTTGGATGAGATGACATGTATACATGGATCTTAAAGGAGATGGCAGCTACAACTGGTGAACAACACCCTTAAACCAGTAGTAGCGCTGCAACTTCATTCAGTTTCTATTATTGGACTTTATAATTGAATCGGAGTGAATGAAGATTCAAGATTTATAAAATACTGCTTGTTGATCTCTGTGGCATTGTATATGGAGAATTCAGGTCAAGCAGGGTACAGTTGGATCCCCAGATGGGGTGGGAGAGGGAGGGTTGGCAGAGGTGGACAGAGAGTGGGTGTGAATAGAGGAGGATCAGGGCACATTGGGAGAACGCAGATGCAACAAACATTCAGCATGGTGCAAAATGATGAGGTTGATGTTCTCGATCCCCTTGATCAGTGGCTTCTCGAGTTGAAATTATATAATAAACGTCATCAAATTTCTTCTATTTTGTGCTGGGGCCATTCATCATTTTGCTGTTCAGCTTTCTGTTTTACACAAAAGCTCTGTTGGTTTTAAGGCAGCCATAACCTTGAATTCTGAGGCTAACGAGATGCTTGTAACATCTCACTGGATGGCACCAAAGTTTTAAGAATTTTGCACTGCACGCTAAGTTAGCAACATAAATATTTCTGTAGCCTTTTTCTAGCAGATGATATTGTAAGGTTGAGTTCTTCTTGAGGTTAATATTAAATGAAATGCTTCAGCTTGCATGGTGGTGTCATATGATGTTTCTTCTCATCATTCTGGCATTTTCCGACAGAACATGGGTAATGTGAAAAGAGCACTGACTTAGCAGAGACATTAGAGTGAAAGTAGTAATGGAGAAGAGTTGAGAATAGAGGTTGAGGCACCTTTGAAGTCTCCATTATGAATTTACAGCTCCCATCAGGGTGGGGTTGGGTGGAGGGGATCGGGGTTGTGGGATGGCAAATGATGTGTCAGTGCTGGAGAACTTCCCATTGGCCGTCCAGTTGCAGGGCTGTAACTTAAAACCTGATGATCTTAATCCTGAACTTTATTTTTTTAATTATTTAAAGAAAATCATGCATTGCTTTCTAATAATTCTAAATTTACATGATCATGAATGAACATCAAGCTGCCTGTTAGTAAAAAAGGACAGCTGATCATTTATGACATACATGATCCTTAATTGGATGGTAAGCCTGATCCTTGCCAGTAATTTGCCTGGCCTTTTAGCAGTCAGGTGGATGTGTCTGGCCCAGAACTGGGTTGATGGGGGGGGTTCCAGACCAAGAATTGAAAATCCTGACATGTATGTGGATCTGTGTTGGGAGATAAGACCATAAGACATAGGAGCAGAAATTAGGCCATTTGGCCCATTGAGTCTGCTCCGCCATTCAATCATGGCTGATAAGTTTTTCAACCCCATTCTCCCGCCTTCTCCCCGTAACCTTTGATCCTCTTACCAATCAAGAACCTATCTATCTCGGTCTTTAATACACTCAATGACCTGGCATCCAAAAGCTTACAATGTACCTATGTACTGAAAACTGTTCTGACCTGCTAATACCTCGATAGGAACTTCATGATGTTGATTGTGATTTGACATAATACTAGCAAAAACTGTAGTGTTGATAAATAGATTAAGCTTTCATGGATGATAGAAAGAATTGTTTTGAGTGCAGCCTATTAATAGAGGTACTATTTCAACTTGGTTATCATTGATTAACAAGAAAGTAACCACTAGAGGTTAAGGTGATGGAAGAGTTTCACTAGTTAAATCGCCACTAACATCTAATTTCCATATATCAGAAAAACACCAGATTGAGATGATATCAACTATTTGTAGGGCATGCTGTCTCTAAACTAATACTGAACACTCAAGACAGGCTGTTAGTTATTCATTCACGGGATGTGTGCGTCACCGGCTAGGCCAGCATTTATTACCCTTCCCTAATTGCCCTCGGCATTGTGAGCCACGCTCTTAAACTATTGCAGTCAATGTGGTGTAGGCACACCCATAGTACGTTAGGAAGGGAGTTCCAGGATTTTGATCCAGCAACAGTGAAGGAATGGCGATATAGTTCCAAGTCAGGATGGTGAGTGGTTTGGAGGGGAACTTAGTGGTGGTGTTCCCATGTGTCTGCTGCCCTTGTCCTTCTAGATGGTAGAGGTCACAGGTTTGAAAGGTGCTGTTAAAGGAAACTTGGTGAATTCCTGTAGTGCATTTTATAGATGGTACACACTGCTGCCACTGTGCATCAGTGTTGGAGGGGGAGAATGTTTAAGGTGGTGGATGAGTGCCAATCCAGCGGGCTGCTTTCTCCTGGATGGGGTTGAGCTTCTTGTGTGTTGTTGGAGCTGCACTCATCCAGGCAATCGGAGAGTATTCCATGATTTGTGCTTTGTAGATAGTGGACAGGCTTTGGAGAGTCAGGAGATGAGTTACTCGCCACAGGATTCCTAGCCTCTGACCTTCTCTTGTAGCCACAGTATTTATATGACAGTATCCAGTGCCTTCTGCTGTTCCTTGACATCACTTGGAGTGAATCTACTTGGCTGAAGACTGGCATCTGTGAGGAGTCAGATGTTTTACCCACTAGGCACGTCTGGCTGAAAATTGTTGCAAATGCTTTGGCCATGTCTTTTGCACTTATGTGTTGGGCTCCTCCATCATAGAGGATGGGGATATTTGTGGACACTCCTCCTCCAGTGGGTTGTTTAATTGTCCACCACTATTCATGACTGGATGTGGCAGGACTCCAGAGCTTAGATCTGATACATTGATTATGGGATCGCTGAGCTATGTCTATTGCATGTTGCATCTGCTGTTTGGCATGCAAGTAGTTTCACCAGGTTGGCACCTTAATTTTAGGTATGCCTGATGCTGCCCCTGACATGCCCTCCTACACTATTACTGTAAACTTCTTACTGTACACTCTTATTTAGAAATACTGTAGAGTAAACTAGATTATTGGAATACCTGGACACTTCCATTGCCCTGTGTACTGTATATTTCCTGGAAAAGAGACTATTCAACCCCATTCCCCTCTCATCAGCTGACATCTCCCTCCATTCATGAGTAAATTGTAAAACAGTCATTTTCAAAAGGGAAAAGGAAAATGATTGCAAGATTATGGCGAAATAGGATGAGTTGGATAGCTCTTTCAAAGGGGAACAATGCGCCAAATGCCCGCCTCCTGTGCTATGTGATTCTATGGGAAATACTGTTAGTTTAAGAACAGAAAAGCAATCACTGTTTCTCTAACAGTGTTGTAGGCAAAAAATCTCTCGAGGTGCAGGCAAGCTTAACCATTGTTTAAAAAAAAAGTTAACTAAAGTTGGACTGTTTGCAGTGAATACTTACTGCTAACAGAAGGTAGATATTTATGATTGAGACTTCTCTTTTTGTAGAGGTTAGTATCCAGAATACAAGCATGCACGAAGAACTACAACTTGTTTAATTGGAGAACCATGAATTGAAATGTTTTCATTTCCTCTTAATACTTACAAAATAAATTTATGTATCTTCGTGGTTAACTTGAAATTTCTTCCCAACTCTCTAGTAAAGCCTTAATGAAAAAGAAAGTACAGGTTACTTAGGTCTTATTATGTGATGAAGCTTATTAATGGATTATGAAAGGATATTTTGTTTGCCAGGTGCTGGCTTCTATAGCTTCTTAATTGTAAAATGTATGGAATATTTCAATTTACCAACACTCCATTCCCTCAACCACATATCAAAATAGTGGAACATCTTGCTTTAGGAGACTGATGTGATACAAATTGTGCCTCTTCAATGCACAGGTATAATACAGCGTATGTAATTCTTTAATTAGTATGACAGCTGCAAAGTAGAATGGTTCTCAGGGCCTCAATTAGACCATTGATGTATCTTCCCAGAAAGTTGCTATCTACAGGTAGCTAACATTCTGGAAGGATTTTGCCAATAGAAACATGAATGTCCAGGGTCAGTAGGGACATAAAATCCTATTGTCCAATTCTTATATTGCAATAATTAAAAGTTTAGTCATTTATTGTGACTGTCAAAGTACGACAGTGTGAGATTTGCTGCACAAAAACAGAATTACCTGGAAAAACTCAGCAGGTCTGGCAGCATCGGCGGAGAAGAAAAGAGTTGACGTTTTGAGTCCTGGGTCATGAGCAACATGCAATAGATACAGCCTTGCTTTCATGTATCTTTTGTGAATTTTTTCATTTTCTGTGAACTATTTATGAAAATGTGTGGAAAGCCAGTAATTATACCAAAATATTGCGGAAAATGATTTTAGTTTCCTACTTTTTTCTCTGTATTTGTGTTTCCTGTATCTCAGCCTTTTGGTACTTCCATGGATCTTTGCAAAAGCATCGAAGCAGCAGCATTCAGTGAATATAAAGATGAAGCAGAAAAGAAATGGCACTGCCTCATTTCTCCCTTCTGTCTACATTTGTTTTCACATGACAACCGGACAGGAAATTTAAAAACAATGGTTAATGTCGACTGATAATAAAAAAAACAGCTTTTATATTATCATTAAATAAAAATTCAGCTCAAGTTATAGGTATTTGCTATGGGTTGTGTTGCTGATGAAGACCAATGTTTGTTCTGGGCTCGAAGGATTTTTTTTCAGCCAGTTCTTAGGATGCTGGCAGTGTAGGCATAGCTATGTTTTATTGCTCCTCCTGGCTGCCTTGAATCACTGCAATCCTTATGGTAATGTTGCTGCACAAGGATATTAAATAGGAAGTTCCAGGTGAAGAAATCAAGGTGTTGTTTGTCCAAATCATGTGTCTCTTGAAAGGAAACTTGAGGGTGATGGTGTCCCTACAGCATTGCTGCTTAAGCTCTTGGTGGTAGACATTACAGGGAGAGAGGTCTTATTTGGTAATCTTGGTGAGTTGTTACTTTGCATCTTGTAGTGAGTTTGCAAACTGAATGAATGTATCACCAACGAAGATGATCCACGCCACTGAAGCAAGACTAACGTGGAGGTCCGTGGTTGCCAATGCCCTCTTAGGGCATGGTACTCAAAGAGTGACAGAGTTTGTACCTACGGCAGCCACAATGTGCTGATAAAGAAGTGGATATTGAGCCCAGTGGCAGGGCACTGATTGTATGACCTTGATCTTTGTGTTGCTGGAGCTGCACCCATTCAAACAACTAGCAAATATTCCATCACACTCCTGATGTGAGCTTTGTAGATAATGGGTGGGTTTGAGCGATCAGAGAAGTGACACTTTTCCTGAATTTGTAATAGGCTGGTCAAGTTCACCTTCTGGCTCATTCTGACCACTAGGATATATTTTGGGGCTGTGAGATGGCAGTGCCACTGAAGGCAAATGGGAAGTGGCTGGGACTTCTCTTGTTCAAAGTGGTCATTACCTGTTCTTGTGTAATGTAAATGTAACTTGGCTCTTGCTGGCCCAAGTCTGGATATTATCCTGGTTCTGCTACCATTGGCTGCTTCATTTATCGGAGTTGTAAAGGGAGCCAACAACTTTACTCCTGCCCTTATGACAGGGTGGAATGGGGTTGAGAGGGCTGGTCTAGGTAGGATTCCAGACACTTGAGACCTTTCCTTTTGACATCCATTCACTTACATTTCCCTGTGGCTCCTTGATCCCATCATCGGTTGAATGTTGCCTTGATATCGAAGGCAGCTACATTCCCCTTTCCTCTTGCAGTTATGTCCAGATCAGAGCTATGATTAGGTCTGGACCCAAGTGAACCTGGTGGAATCCAAACTAAGCATCGATAAGTAGCTGTTGTTTGATGGTGTATTGATGACACCTTTCATCACTTTATTGATTATTGAGAGGAGGCTGATAGGGTGGTAATGGGCCAGGTTAGTTATACCCTGTTTTTCTGTGGATGAGACATAGTTGAGTAATCTTCCACTTTGTCAGGTCGATGTGGGACACAGCTGCACTGGAATGGCTCACTGTGGCACACAGGTCTCAGCATGACAATCAAGAATCATAGCCTTTGCATTCACCTGGTACAGTGAGCTGAATTGGCCAGTCATTGGTATCTTATGATGATGGGGGCCTTCAGGAAAATACCTAGTAATTTGGCTAACGATGCTTACAAACATTTCAATGCTGTCCCTTTCGTTCACATGTTGGTCCTTTCATAGCTAGAGGGCGGGGATGCTTATGGCGTCATCTTGCCCAGTTAGCTAAAAGCAAAACACTGCGGATGTTGGAAATACGACAAAAATAAAAATACCTGGAAAAGCTCAGCAGGTCTGACAGCATCTGCAGAGAGGAATACAGTTGACGTTTTGAGTCCGTATGACCCTTCATCAGAACTAAGGAAATAGAGAAATGAGATGAAAAAAAGCTGGTAGAGGGGGGTGGGACAGGTAGAGCTGGGTAGGGGGGCAGTGATAGATGGAGGCAAAGAAGGGATTGCCAAAGAAGTCATAGACAAAAGGACAAAGGAGTGTTGATGGTGGTGATCTAAGGAATGTGCTAATGGGGACATTAAGGGTAGCAAGCAGGACAAGCTAGTGGCAGATGGTTCTACTGGGGGTGGGGTGGAGGGAAGCAATTGAAATGGGCTAAAAGGTGAAGATAAAACAATAGATTGAAATAAATTTAAAGGTAGGAAAAGAAGATTTTTTTAAAAATTATAAATTATTGGAAAAAGGAGAATCAGAAAGGGGGTGGGGATAGAGGAGAGAGTTCATGATCTGAAATTGTTGAACTCGATATTAAGTCTGGAAGGATGTAAAGTGCCTAGATGGAAGATGAGGTACTGTTCCTCCAGTTTGCATTGAGCTTCACTGGAACATTGCAGCAGGCCAAGGATGGACATGTGGTCATGAGAGCAGGGTAGTGTGTTGAAATGAGGTCTGGGTAATGCTTGCGGACAGACTGAAGGTGTTCCACAAAGTGGTCACCCAGCCTACGTTTGGTCTCTCCAGTGTAGAGGAGACTGCATTGGGAGCAGCAAATGCAGTAGACTAAATTGAGGAAAGTGCAAGTGAAGTGCTGCTTCACTTGAAAGGAGTGTTTGGGCTCTTGGACGGTTAGCTGCCTAGTTGTCTACTGCAGTTTTTAATTGGATGTGATAGGGTACCAGAGCTTTCCTCTGAACCATTGGTTTTAGCACAGCTTCATTTCATCCACCGCCTGGTTCTTTTGATGTTTAGCGTGCAAGAAACTTTGCTAGGTTCATACTTCATTCACAGTGAAATAAAAAAAGAAAATGCTGGAAAAAAGCTCCGCAAGTCAGACAACATCTGTGGAGAGGGAAACAGAGTTAACGTTTCGAGTCCATATGAATCTTCCTCAGAATCCATGTAGTGAACTGGTTTGAAGTTTGAGAACTGGGTAACCAGTAATGACTGAGTGAAAATATTGGTGACCAAAATGTTCTCTCTACTTTGCATCATGTATTTGTTTATATTCTACTCAAAATTTATTCCGAGAATATTTTGTTTTAGGCAGACTATTAACTGTGAATGGATATGGCATTGTATTCATTTATTGAATTTGTGGTTACCAAGGTAAATTTGCTGAAACTTTCAAGGCTGCAAACTGTGATTTGTCACAGTCTTGATGTCTGTGGAACTAGTGACAATCTTAGAAAAATCTATATTAGTGATGTATTTAATTACAAAGCAGATTGAAATTGACAGCCATGGTGACCTATTTATGGGCTTAGGGTGATAGATGCTTTCATCAACTCCTTTTCCCTTAGAATCACTTATTGCTCAAAGCAAATAGAATCACTGTTTTATCTTAAAGATCTATTCCATGAAATGCCTGAAATGTTGGACCTAAATAAATTTCAAAACAACAAACATATATTTGCTTTAACTTCAACGAAGAAAATAATCTGGTTTGCATTTATACAGGACAGCTCAAGTACTGTGCTTTAACGGCCGGAACTGGGTAAGTCAAATATTTGTTTTTAGCTAGGAATGGTTAACTTGAAAAGAAACCCAATTCTAATTTTGGCAGGATTGTAATCAATATAATTTGCAATAAGCCACCATGATGTATTCCTTTCACTTGCTTCAAAGCTGGCAATCTTTCAGATTCAGAATTGTAAAATAATTTAGTTTGGAGGAAGGTTATGTCAATGCAGAAATAAGGAAGTCCATTTTCTGGCTTTGGGTAATGGCACAATAAAGAGAAGAATAGTGCCTTGGTCAGCATTTATCTATCAGAAGCAAAACAGATCATGTCTCATAGCTGTAAGTGGGATCCTGCTATGTGTAAATTGGTTTAACAACAGTGGCTGTGCTTCAGAAGACACTGTCTTTGTGACATGAGGGCATGAAAGACTGAGAAGGGAAGAAAAACAGTACAAAGTAGCAGAGATCAGTAGCTACCCAATAAGGGTGAAGCATCGATTCCCACCATGTTAACCAAGTCAGTGCCTCTATTAAAACCCCTGATTAGAGACACTCACAGCCCTGTTCATACGATATTTAAAAAAGAACCAGTTCAGAAGTATTTAGTTGAATCCACAATATTCTATGCCTTAAAGATTTTTTTTTAAATCGAAATTGATAATTTCTTGTTTTTCTTCCCCTCCATTTGTTGTGTCGTCCCCCCACACCACCAAAACTGTTCTTTATCTGTTATCCCTAGGGTTGGTAGATGGTTCACCTGTTGCCCTTTGGAATTGTTTTAGATAGATGTATAGTAAACTCCATCCCTGAACATCAATAGTAACTGTACATTTCCTTTATATTAAAATAAAATGATTTTACTCTTAATTCACCCATGGCATTGATTTTTTTTCTCCTTGTTTTTATCATCCCATTTATTTGACACTATAATCTGAAACTGAAAAGCAACAGGGAACTCTGCTTCAACAACCCCCTTCCCATTCCAAGTTTCTTAAACAGCAATGAAATGTGGCTTTAACAATTCTTGGATATGGGGTTTAAATCTTAGCTACTCTTGGAGCAGGACACTGAGCGTTTTATGCGTCATCTGGTTTCAGTTTAAGGTTTTCAGGATCCTTTAGATAACGTTCTGGCTGAGCCTTTGACTTGATGGCAGGTCAGTAGTGAGGTGGACAGTTAAAGCTGGGCACCAAGGCACACATAAAACTGACTCTTTCTCTAGATGAAGACTCTGATGTATAGGTTTTGATCGAGGAAATGGGGATGGCCATCTTTGGTTATTCAGGAATAATATGCCTTGGGAGGAGAAGCTGTTGCTTGAGATGGACTGGCTCTGTTCAGAAAAGTGGTAATGGAAATAGAAGTGAGTGGTCCCATTGATGTTGCTTGGAGAAGGAGATGCGATGGTTGGCCATTTCAAAGCTCACAGATATAGCATGGTTTGCATTTAGACAGTGCTTTTCCTTGGGACATCCCAAAATGCTTTATAACCAATTTAGTCAATTATAATGTTGGAAAGGTCAAGAAGGGATAACACAATACCCAAAGGGAAGAGTGATCATAATGTAATAGAATTATATATTGAGTTTGAGACTAATTAGTTAAGTCTGAAACTAGGGTTGTAACTCTGAACGAAGCAAACTGAGGAGCGAGTTGGTTAAGGTAGATCGTGAAAATAGGTTAAAAGATGACAGTGGATAAGCAATGCCAAACATTGAAAGAATTAATTCATGTATTAAATGAATATGCATTCCCTTAATGAATAAAACTCCCATGGGAAAAGTGGCCTAACATTGGCTAACAAGAAAAGTTAAAGATAGTATTAAATTAAAGGAAGAGGCTTATAACGTTGCCAAAAAGCAAGTATTAAGCCTGAGAATCGTGAAGATTTTAGAATTCAACAAAAGATGACCAATAAATTGATAGAAAAATAGGAAATGAGAGTAAACTAGCAAGAGACAGAAAAACAGATTGTAAAACTTCTATAGGTATATTAAAAGCAAGAGAGTGGTACAAGTATATGTCCCTTAGAGGCAGAGACAGACAAAATTATAATGGGGAAATAAGGAAACAGTGGGGAACAAGACAATGGAAGGGACATTAAACAAATACTTTATCTGTTTTCATTGTAGGAGATGCAAAAAACATTCAGAAATATTGATGAACCAAGGGTCTCGTGAGAATGAGAAATTTATGGAAAATAACATTGTTAAAGTAAAGTACTAGAGAAAGAAATGGGATTAAAAGCCAAAACATCCTCTGGATCTGATGGCCTACAACCTAGAATTTAGGGGAAGCTACAGAGGTAGTGGATACATTGGTTTCAATCTGCCAGAATTCCCTAGATTCTAGAATAACTAACATTCGATTGGAAGATAGCAAATACAATGCTATTCAAGAAAGAAAGGAATGAGAAAATGGAGAGTAATGACCACTCAGCCATATCTCAGTAGTAGGGAAAGTGCTAGAGTCTATTATTAGGAATGTGATAACAGGGCACTTAGGAAATCATATGATTGGGCGGAGTCAACATATTTATGAAAGGAAAATTGAGTCAGACAAATGCTTTTAAGTTTGTAACGAATAATGTAGATAAGGGGGAACCCCTAGTGGGCTTGAGTTTTCCAAGAACATTTGACCGAGTGCCACGCAAGGCTATTACACAAAATTAGGACTGGTGGGATTGATGGTAATATATTAGCATGGATTAAGGATTAATTAATGGGCTGACAAAGTAGGAATAGACAGATCAATTTCAGGTTAGCTGGCTCCAACTGGTGGGTACTGCAGGGATGACTGCTCGAATGTGAGCTATTCACAATCTACCATTAATAGCTTGGATGAAAGGACTGAATGTAATATATCCAAGTGTACAGATGATGCAGTTAGGTGGGAAAGTAAGCTGTGAGAAGGATGCAGAGGCTGCATAGGTGTAGACAGGGTAAGTGAGTGAATAGGAAAGTGGGGAATGGAATACAATGTGGAGAAATGTGAAGTTATCCACTATGTTAGCAAAAAAATAGTGCAGCAGAATATCCTTTAAGTAATGACAGACTTGGAAATATTGGCATTTTAAAGGAATCTGAGTTGAATTGAACAGGAATCACAATGTTCACATTCAGGTACAGCAAGTAATTAGGAAAGATGTGTTAGATTTGTGTGAAAATTATGTTAGGTTTTATGACAAATCAATTGGCATGTAAGAGTAAAGAAGTCTTAATTCAATTATAAAGGGCTTATGTGAGACAACACCTGAAGCATTGTGTGCAGATTTGGTCTCTTTCCGTAGGGAAGGATATACTTTCCTTTGAGAGAATGCAATGAAGGTTTACTAGACTGATTCCTGATAAGGGAATTCTCCTATGAAAAGAAATCGAGTAGACTGGGCTTATATTCCTTAGAGTTTTGAAGAATGTAGGTGATCTCAATAAAACCTATAGAATTCTTCAGGGATTTGATAGGGTGGATGTTAGGAGAATGTTTCCTCTGGCTGGGGAGTCTAGAACTAAGAGTTACAGATAAGAATAGGGGTCAGCTATTGAGGACAGAGTTGAGAATTTTTTTCGTTGGAGTTGTGAATCTCTGGCATTCTGTAACCCAGATGACTGGATGATTGTTGTGTATCTTCAAGATGGATCGATAGATTTTAGTATACTAAGGGAATTGAGGGATATGGGAATAGTGCAGAACTTGTAGTTGAGCTAGGAGATCTGCCACGATCTTATTGGCTTATAGGACAGGCTCGAAAGTCTATTCCTGCTCCTATTTCTTCTGTTCTTGGGATGTCATTAGCAATTTTGACTAAGTAGCTTCAGTGCCACGAGCAAGCTGAAAACTAATCTGTAGAGATTGGGAAGAGGTTGGGGGTTTAGAAGGAGCTTCTTGAAGGACACAGCCTACTGATGGCTGACTGACTGGAGGTGAGGGAATATTTGCTGAACAATATGCGATTGGGAGCTGAAGAAGGCAGAGACTAGGAGAGGATAGAGGCAGGAGATCTGCTGGGGCCGGAGGTGTCCGTGTGGGTAATTTTGATCTTTGAAGTTATAGATTAAAATGACAAAGTTTATCATTCCTTGTTCTTGTGTACTATGGGTGTGGTAAATCATTCATCCAGGGAAGGCATCATGATGGTATGAGGAGGTGGGACCTCAATTTATTCTCCAGTTTGCTTTCTCAATTGTTGAAGATGGGGATTTCACCCCCTTTGTGCCATATAAAGGAAAAAGTATGAATTAGGACATCATGTGTTGAGGGCTGTTGCAGTATTAACTGCTATTTCGGCTGACCCTTCAGTGCATTACTGCCTTTGCAGGTGCTACATTTTGGATAAGGTACATTAAATCAAGGCTCCATTTGAATGTTCAAGTGGCTGTAAAAGATCTCATGGCAATATTGAAAGTAGTTCTCCTAATAACATTCCTCCAGCAACCTTTGGTGGAGCCTTCTGTCTCGCAAGACGATGGTATGTACCATGGTGGTCTAGCAATCAGCTCCGTCAAAAACTGATTATCTGGTTGCCCATTCACTTGCTGTATGTGCAGTGAAACATGATAAAATAGCTGCTCCCTTTGCCACAAAATAGTGACTGCACTTCAAAAGTAACCCATTGTTTGAGATAGTGCTTTGAGATATCTCGAGGCTGTGAAAGGCACTACATAAATTCAAGTTCTTTTCTTGTTCAAGTGTGCACATTAATATCTTAGTAACACTCGATTTTATGCAAGTTGGGTGAAAATAAAATCCCAGGAGTAATCAGCATCAATGAAGAAAGCAACAGAAATGGGAAAATGGAAATAAATTGACAATGAAAACTGGAGTACTTACGTTTATTTGCCACCTCTTCACATCTCGGAAATGTCCCAATATACTTCACACACACAGTGGCCTGGATTTTGCACTTAGTGGTGAAGCATGGGCTGTTGCTACTGACTTTGAAGAAAGCTGCCTGCAAAGATCTAGCGGTCTCTGTTGCAGGGATTTCCACTCTGCCAATGGCAGCTTGAACCTGGCACCAAGTTAAGGGGGTATCTTGGCATGCAGCAGCAGTGATATCAGCAAACGGGGACAGAACCAATCACATTGAAGTAGACTGTAATCTCTCCAGCCCAGAAATCTGTTATCTGGGAATTATTTTGAACAGACCCAAGCATCTCATGGACTTGCTATTTGACTGTTTGGACGCTGCAATAAATCAAGAAAGCATAGGCTTACTAAAGATAATGAGCATTTAACCCCTTACCGTGGGGCACAGCACTTTTTTTTTTAAAAGTACAGTTTACGAACAAGGAGCAGGTGTCGGCCATTCAGCCCCTCGAGACTGCTCTTCCATTCAATAAGATCATGGCTGATCTAATAGTAACCTCAAATCTGCAACCCGCCCTCCCCCGATAACCTATCACCCCCTTGCTTACCAAGGATCTATCCACCTCTGCCTTAAAAATATTCTAAATATAATGTTTGTAATATTATTTACCTATCACTTTACAAAACTTACCATCTTTTCGGGAAGAAAGTTTCAAAGGCACTCAACCCTCTGAGAGAAAAAATGTCGCCTCATCTCTGTTTTAAAGTGGCGACCCCTTGTTTTTAAACAGTGGCCCCCAGTTTTAGATTCCTCCAAAAGAGGAAACATCCTCTCCACATCCACCCTGTCAAGACCCCTCAGTATCTTATATGTTTCAATCAAGTTTTGGTGAAGTAAAGCAACATATAGAATCATCTGTTCCCTTGAAACTATCTGCATCATTTTAGTACAGTACTTTAGGAACAGAAACATGGAAGATGCAGTATTTGAATAAATAAAACAATTTTTATTACTGTTTTATAATGTTTTATCACTTATGTTTCAGGTAAATATTTATATCTATAGTGTTTTCTGATTCACACGCTTGTGTTTAGACATTCCAACATCATTCTATGATCCAGAAAATTCTGAAGCCCAGAAACAACTTGGTCCCAATCATTCCTGCCTGGGAAGATTACTGTGTATTCACACAGCAAACCAGGAAATTTAAAGCACTTAAACTCCATCAACTTTAAGTTAAGTTTTCAGGTAGTGAAATAACTGCATGACTGTATTAAGATAGAAGCTAAAATAATGATAGACTTTTTGGAAAAAAATTATTTAAAAAATATGTTGATTTTTATTAACCATTGTGAAGAAACTTGACATTCCACAGATCTAAAATTAGCTTTTCAGGGCCAGTGAGAGCGGTTAGCAGTAATTTTGAAGTTCGTATGCCATTAAAAACTCAGTTGCACATCATTTATCAAGACTAACAGTGTTAGAGTGGAAGTTCTCATCAATTCATGATTGCAAGGGAGGTTGCAGTCTGTGGGAACCTATACACTGAACTCAAAGGAGGAGCGTAGACTCATTGACTGCAGTCTATGGATTTCAGCTTTATCCTGTGCATGTGCAGACTCCAGATGTTGCTCTCCATTTCAGTGGAGCAATGACAGTGAATGCTGATGTCCGGGCCAATGTATGACATCTGATGTGCCATCATGGTTGTTATACAGGCAAAAGCAAGACCTGTTTTATATGTTCAACAAACATTCAACCATCGAACAAAGATAAATATTGTATATCCAGGAGAACTCTGCTTTTCAATTATCCTTTGATGTTAGCCTAGATAAGGTGTTCAAATGCAGGAGTGGAGTATGACCCATGACCTTCTCAGTCGAGGACACCTGCGCCAAACTAACACCAAGACAGACTCTATGAAGAATATTCTAGGAAGCCGGACAACATCAAAATAACTTCTTCTTGTCAGGTTGCTGCACCTAGTGACTTCTATACCCCAACATCTGGGACGCATCTTTTTGTGTACAGGTACGGTTGCTCTCCCATGGAATAGCTCATAGAAAACCTGGTTCCTGATGTGTGTCACAGTCCAATTACAGCCTAAATATAACAGTGATCTGCCAATCACTGTCATACAGCAAATTTATTGAAGCAATATGCATAATAACTGACATAAGGTACTGAATGACACAAAGGGCAGTATTTAGTCCTCGATGGGCGAGCGGGCCCCACCGGCTCGGCGATGGGCGGGCAGCCGAACTCCGCCACTGAAACAGGCCCCGCCGCCATTTTGAGTGGGCGGGCTGGCCGACGGGAAGCGCTATGCACTTTCTGTGCAGGGTGGAGGGATTCTCCAACTGTAAAGTGCGCTGTTTTGCGCATGCGCGCGAAAGAGCACACTGGTCCCTGAGACTAAGTGCTGTCTCAGGGAGATTGGTGACAGTTTAAAAGACCTCAAAAATAGAAAAATAAAAAAATCATTAACATGTCACCCTCATGTGACAATGTCACACGAGATGTGGGACATGTTAATAAATATGACAAAGTTTATTAAAGATTTTTAAAATGGACATGAAACCTCATCCCGCCGGCGGATGAGGTTTCATGTTTTTTTCTACTGCCCGGTTGGACGGGCAGGTCCTTTAATTGGGTTAATTATCCTGTCAATGGCCTCAATTGTTCGTTGACAGGTTGGTGGGCGGACAGCGAAATCAGCTGTCTGCCCGCCTTCCTGAATATTTAAATGGGCCGCGGTGACGTCAGGGCTTCCTCCTGCGTCATTTTTGCGTCGGCGAGCAGGCCCCGCCCCCAACTCACCAACGGAAAAATTCTGGCCAAAGTCTTCTAAATATAATGTTTGTAATATTATTTATCTATTACTTTATAAAACTTACCATGCATAAACTTTACTTTTTCGTCTGCAGAACCTCCTTCCTAATTATTTCTGTAATTTCTGTTTTGTTTTGTGCCTTACAGTGGATTTGCGGTATTGATAAGCATGAACTATTTACACCGACCTTTCTCAAACTCATCCTTTTTTTGCTCTCTTACCCACAGAGTTGCAAGCTCTTTGTTTCTTTATGTCACTTTCTATGGTGGGACTTGTCCTTCTTCCTAAGGTGGTGGTTATAATACTGCCCCTGTTGATTTTAGGCACATCTATAGACAGTCATTTGTCATGACTTGAGCTGCAGAATCTCAAATCAGCATCAAAGGAACCTCATTAATATGCCCTTCTGGCCTGGTTGCAAACACCAGCCTCTCGAAGCAAAACAAGAGAAAACCCTAAATACAGTCAGTTTGGATTAAATTGCTTAAACTGTATAAAATGCCAAGGTTAAAAGGACATCTTTGTACTGGCCAGCTGTGGTGCTAGACATCAGACATTTAATGATGGAAATGCCTTCATTGCTATGTGTCACTGTTGTGTTTTTGAAATCAGTTCTGTCAGTTGGGTTGCAGCTAAGTTATCTTTACTGAAAGAATTACATTCACCTGTGAATTGCGGGGCTACAATTCATGCAGACTTAAAATTATAAACAGTACTATTGATCAATTTTACTAAAATAACAACATATTTTAAATAAATATTCCATAGCCAAAGGGTGAAAAAGTAACAAAGAATTCTAGCAATTTTTGTATCCAGTGGGAATGAAATTCAGGCCCTGCTTTTAAGTAATCTTTTGTCTAATTCACGGTGAGCTGTATCTTTCCATAATTGTTTTTCACAACCAGCTGCCAATGATCAACTCTATACCCCAACGGCTAGAGAGATTCAACTGAAGTACTCAGCAGGAGACGCCACCATAGAGGAGCAGAGAGCACGTTGGGAAAGAAAGAGAACTCGAACAGCAAAAGAGTTAGTTGAGACTGAGCAGAGGTACCTCGAACAGCTGGAGCTGGTTGTCGTGGTAAGCATGTGATGGAAAGCAATGTGTATGGCTACATGCCTTGAATACAGATTTTTCTTCAAATCACTTTTTTTTTAATCAATGGTTAACAGACTTATCTTCTGTTAGTATTTTGTAGAGATTTTAAAAGCAAAGGGGACTGTACAACCAGATGTAAGAGATGCCATATTTTGCACTTTGAAAGCCATCCATTCAATAAATAGGTATGATTATTGTTCCACATGTTTTGAGTTTTAATATCTTTCTCAGTAAAAGAATACATGTTGATCTACTTGTTTTCTCACATTTGTTTTCATCTCAGCTTATTGATGTTTGCCTGAAAGGAGATAACTTGCATTCATTTGGCACCTTTAACATGTCTTCAGAGCACCCCAAATTACTTCTAATTCTAGTTACTGTTAATTGCACAGGCAAACGTGGTCATGTTGCAGAAAGCATACCCCCACAAAACAGTAACTAAGATGCGCAACCCGTTAGTGCTTTTGGTGCAGTTAGTGAGGGATGCAAGAAGAACTCCATGTTCCTGTCAAATGGGATCCTTTACTTCCACTTAAATAGGTGGAAGAGGCCTCAGTTTAAAGTATTGATCAATAAATCACAGATCCAAAGATGTGCCTCTCCTTTCAGTACTACACTGAGGCAATTGTGGAGCTGCCTCCTCCGATTAGTTGTTTAATTGTTCACCACTGTTCGTGACTGGATGGGGCTGGACTGCAGAGCTTGGATCTGGTTGTGGGCTCTGTCTATCAGATTCTGTTTCCACTGTTTAACATGCATGTAGCCCTGTATTTTAGCTTCACCAGGTTGACACCTCGTTTTTAGGTATGTCTAGTGCTGTTCCTGGCACATTGAACCACAGTTGATCTCCCAGCTTGATAGTAATGGTGAACTGGCCTATAGCTTCCTGCTTTCTGTCTCCCTGCTTTCTTGAATAAAGGTGTTACATTTGCTATTTTCCAATCTGCTGGGACACTTCCAGAATCTAAAGAATTTTTGAAGATTATAACCAATGCTCTACTACCTCTGTAGCTCCTCCTTTTGTGACCCAAAGATACAGGCCATTTGGCTCTAGGGACTTATTAACATTTAGGCCTAATAGTTTGCCCAGCACCTTTTACCTTGTGATGGTGATTGCTTTAAGTTCCTCCCACCCTTTCACACCTCAATTTTCAGAAGACCAAAACAATATACCTGTTCAGTGCCTTTGCCATTTCCTTGTTTTCCATAATCAATTCCCCAGCTCTCCCTCTAGAGGACCAACCCTAGCTTTAGTTACTCTTTTCCTATTTAAATACTTGTAGAAGCTCTTACTATCTGTTTTTATATTACTAGCTAGCTTTCCCTCATACTCTACTTTCTCTCTTTGCAGATCTGTATAATGTTTCTTTCAATTTGATAGTATCCTTAATTCCCTTTTTTTAGCTATGGATGATGCATCCTTCTCAAAGGATAAATCTTTACAAGTTACAAAATATCTCCTTAAAAGTCTGCCACTGCATCTCAATCTATCTTTAAACCTAGTTTTCCTAGTTCACTTTAGTGAGCTCTGCTTTCATAACCTTATTATAGTTAATTTTATTTATGTTTAAAACACTAGTCCTAGGCCTGCACTTCTACCCTTCAAACTGAACAGGAAATTCTATCATGTTATGATCGCTGTTGCCTAGAGGCTCTTTTGCTATGAGGTTATTGATTAATTCTGTCACATTGCACACTGCCAGGTCTTGAATGATCTGCTCCCTTTCTGACTTAGTCTAGAATGCACTGCTCTAAGAAATTGTTCCAAATACAATTTATGAACTCATTTTCCAGGCTATCTTTGCCAATCTGATTTTCCTAATCATATAGATTAAAGTCACCTAAGATTATTACGGTACCTTTCTTATGGCCCCATTTACTTATTCCTGTATACTCTGTCCTACAGTGTAAATACTGTTTTGGGACCTATAATCTACACTCACAAGTGACCTCTTAACCTTTCCTATTTCTTATCTCCAACCAAACTCATTCTATACCTTGCTCTTTTGAGCTAAGGTCATCTTTCATTACTGTACCAATGACATCCTTAATTAATAGAGCTATCCTACCACCTTTCCTAGTTTCCTACTTTTCAAAATGTCAATTACCCTTCCATATTCATGTCCCAGCCTTGGTCACCTTGCAACCATGAGTATAACATACTGTGGCTGAAAACAGAAGTTGAGTTATATGCCCTGTATATGCAAAAATATGATTTTTGGCATTGACAAAAATGGGATTGTCTTATATGCCAGGTTGACTTTTACTCTATGACCTATGGTAGAAATTTATTGGATGCTTTTGTTTTGAAACTTGTTGATTCCGATTTAGATGCCTTAAAGTTAATATTGAAGTCAGAGGACTATATGCTCAAAGTTTCCTTGATGATGAAAGGCTCCATCAGAGGTGATGCTTAGGTTTGACTTTTTTGTTGCTCCAATTCTGCAGCCTTTGGAGTCCAATTGAATTGCAAGTTGTAAAGACACCAGAAGTCTGGGCTAGATGTGACAAAGTATGACTTATCTTCTAACCTGTGCTCCGTTTGAGTCCGTTATCAATGAATTTGCCCTTTTTTGTTAATTTTAAGAAAGCAAACTTTGTTATGCAGAATGAAGTATTCATTTGATTAGTTCAAAAAAAATGGATTGTGAAACATGCCACTCAATAATGGACTTCTTAAAATATGTCACACAGGATATTGCTGAGTAATCTTGAAGATGGAAAGTTTGGTTTGGGCTTTGACATCTTCTGCCCTCAACTCCAGCTTTATATCACTTATACAGACAACATGGAGCATGCTGTCAAAGTCCTACAGGTAATACAACAACTACATGAGTCATTGAGGTTGTATTTGTAATGACAGATTAACATTATAAGAAAAATTTAAATAGGTTATTCTACCACTCTGCCATTCTGATGACAAGAGTGTGATGATACCATATTGAAAGGGATTTCTTTTGAAAGGAAAGGCTAATTGCCCAATGAGGTCCCTGCACCATCTAATTAAATATGGCATAAGTGGCACAGCCACCATAATTTAGACTTTGATCGTGAAGGATATGCAAGTTGAAAGCATTCTTTGCTCATTACAGCTTTTGCTGTCAGCTTTTTGTGCAACCTGCTCTTTCCTTAATGAATTCTAAGTTGGCTCTTTGAAAGACTGTTCAGCTTTTCCTCGCCCCCTTCATTATGAGGACACCGTCTGGCTCCTTCAAAGTTCGTCGGTGTAAACTCATGGAGTCACCTCTTTGACATTTCCCACCCTGTGTACTTATTTATCTCTTTGAGATCCTGAGCTAGAGAGATATCACTGTCTTAATTAAGAAGAAGGATGTGACCATAGTAAATTGACTGATTTCATTGATTAAGGACTAGCTGTACAAGTAACATTGATTTTAACAGTGGGTCTACATAAATGTAATTGTTGGAACATGGGGCTGCATAATTAGGATGATGTGACAGAGAATGTTTGGTTTGTCCTTTTCAACCTTCAGTATCATCCCTGTGCATAATAATGTGCCTCTGTGCAATTAGTTTCAATCGAAAAATGTTATGAAATATCTTCAGTGGGCAAGAAGGGATCGTTGAGATTAATATATTCGGCCAACATCTGTAACATTCTACTAATTAATATGCATCTTGTGTGGTCTAATTTAGGAACAAATTAGGAAAAATAAACGATTTGCACGATTTAAGAAACTCCAAGAATCTAGACCAGAATTCCAAGGGTTGAAACTGGAGGATTTGCTCCCTCTGCCTCGTAAGCGTGTTTATCAGTAAGTAGACATTGGTTACCATAGTCATTTCTCCATTACCTCTTTAAATACATACACAGTCCATTATGATGCTATTTGATATTATTTAAATGCAAGGCCATGAAAATTTACAAGTTTACCTTTTGCTGGAGAATGAATTGAAAGTAATCCTATCTTGTGCAGATGAAATCATCACTTGCCTAGATGGATCTGGTCAGTGATTTTGTATTAATCACTCTTCTGCTAATATGTTGTCCACTTTGTTTATATTTTAACACTTTTAGTCAAAAATGGCATACCATCTTGATCATTGTGGTTGTCAGAGGCCAGTCATCTCAGCTCCAGGACATCACTGCAGGAGTTCCTCAGGGTAGTGTCCTAGGCCCAACCATCTTCAGCTGTTTCATCAATGACCTTCCGTCCATCATAAGGTCAGAAGTTGCTGATGATTGCACAATATTCAGCACTATACGCAATTCCTCAGATACTGAAGTAATCCCTGACCAAATGCAGCAAGACCTGGACAATATCTGGGCTTAGGCTGACAAGTGGCAAGTAACGTTCATGCCACACAAGTGTTAGGCAATAACAATCTCCAACAATAGAAAATCTATCCATCGACCCTTGATATTCAATGGCAATAGCATCACTGAATCCGCCACTATCAACATCCTGGGGATTACTATTAACCAAAAACTGAACTGGACTAGCCTTATAAATACTGTGGCTACAAGAGCAGGTCAGGAGCTAGGAATCCTGTGAGATTAACTCACCTCCTGACTCCCCAAAGCCTGTCCACAATCTACAAGACACAAGTCTGGAGTGCGATGGAATACTCCCCACTTGCCTGGATGAGTGCAGCTGCAACAACACTCAAGAAGCTTGACACCATCCAGGACAAATCAGCCTGTTTGATTGGCACCACATCCACAAATATTCACTCCCTCCACTACCGGTACACAGTAGCAACAGTGTGTACCGTCTACAAGATGCACTGCAGAAACTCACCAAGGCTCCTTAGACAGCACCTCCCAAACCTACGACTACTACCGTCTAGAATGGCAAGGGCAGCAGATTCATGGGAACATCACCACCCGCAAGTTCCCTTTCAAGTCACTCACCATCCTGACTTGGAAATATATCGCTATTTCTTCACTTTGGCTGGGTCAGAATCCTGGAACTCCCTCCCTACACCACAGGGACTGTAGTGGTTTAAGAAGGCAGCTCACCACCACATTCTTGAGGGCAATTACTGATGGGCAATAGATACTGGCCTAGCCAGCGAAGCCCACATCCCTTGAATGAATTTTTAAAAAATCATTGTCAAATTACCAATTTCATGACTCAATGTTGTTGAAATTCCCACAGAGACTGATAACTTTTTAAAACAGATGAATTTCCTAAACAACCAATGGATAAGATTTCACTTTTTAAGACTTTTACTGTAACAACCAAACAAAAATCATCATAGATCAAGCATTAATTAACAGGCACCTAATAATCAAACTAGAGAAAAAGGTAATTTTCGCATTCAATAACGCAACCAAAATATATCTCACACAACGCTTTTAATCAACACTACTCTTCTGGCAGATGCAGTGCATTAAAGGAACTAATCCCCAAGTCACCCTCAACTTTCCAGCAGAGGTTCACTTGTCTCTGCTGCACTATGTTCAAACTTCAGTGTCCTTCAACAACTGTCCGCCCGAATTTTCCTGGATACGATCATCACCAGCAAGGCACACCTAAGCGACTTTCCATTCCTTAAATCTTCAAGAGCCCCATCTGTTCTGTTCGCTTTCTTTTGAACAGAAAACAAACTCTTAAAAGCATCCTGCTTGGTCTTTAACACAGAAGAGCTCTCCCAGCTTTTCCACAGCAGTGGAAAAAATCTTCTCTATCTCAGCTGCAGCTGTCCTTTTTTTTTCCATGAGACCTTGTAAAAGGTGTTAGAATGACCACTTGGCACGTCAATGAGTTTCTATTTGAGTTTCTCTCCACATGGCAACCAGATCACTTGGGCATTTCTCTAACCTGTTTATCAGGAAGTCTAAATATATAACCCTTTCCAGAATTTTCTGCTTCACTTTAAGTTAAAGGGATAAATTGTCTTGTAAAGTTTAGTGTTTGTGAGATGTATACATCAAACTCTAACAATTTTATTACAAACACTGTAAACGTCAAGCCCCAAAATCTGGGACCTAACATATCCCAAGCAAATAACTTTTTACAGCTGATAAGAATTTCACACAAAATAAACTTAGAGGACAGCACCCTGGCTGAGTGTGCTTCAGTATTGTTATGTCATTGCATCTTTGCAGTAACCAGTTTCCTGGCACCTAGTGCTTTGCAACATACTCTATTTTGGGGATGTGTAAGAGTGGCCAATTTAAAAAAATATATATATTCTTTGAAACTAGATGTTTGTAAGGCCAGCATTGATTGCCCATTCCTAGTTGCCTTTGTAAAGGTGAGGGTGGATCACCTTGAACTGCTACTATCTGTTTGGTGAAGGTGTTCCTACAATGATGTTTGGTAGGATGAACCACTATTTTTATCCCCTCTTTAGAAAAATAGGAACCACATCAGCATGATTGACAACTACTGGTACCTTCATTAGGTTGCTTGTAATAACCATTAACTCCCCACAAATGGTGTTCCTTTTCTCTATTAGCGATTAGTGGCAGGCATCTATCAAAATGTGTTTTCTTGATCATCTTTCAGACAGGCTACGAATTTGGCCTCTAACATTCATTTTACCAATTGGTAACATCTTCATTCGCGAATAATTTGAGGAAACAACTGTTTAGTATATTAACTATGATGCTGATTCTCCATTTCAGCTCTGTTGATATCTTCTAGAATTCTCACCAGTTGGCTGACTGTCTGCTTACTGTTGAAGGGATTTCTTACTGCTGTTTTATGTCTGCCAGATGATTATTCCAATAAATCAAAATAAGCCTTTTTCCATTGGTTATTAGTCTTAACAAATTTCAGTTTACTCTTGTCCTCCATAGAGATTGGAATATTCATGTTAAGAGTATCTCATCCTTTGCTGTGTTTTCTCTATCCTTTCTGACCTTCTGCTCTCTGATCCAAGCAATCAGCCTTCAGAAAAACCCTCAGCTTCAGCTCCTTATACCCCCACCTCAGTTAACTTTTCAATCAGCTTTGCCTTCATGCTTACTTCTTTGTCCAAGTGTCTACATCTGACATAATCAGCCCTGGCTCCCATCTTCAGAAATCTTACTCCATCTGGACCCCTCCCTCTGGCTTCTACTCTCTCTAGATATTTTCATTAGAAACTTCTGTCATAGCATGGCAATCTCAATTTTTCTACTCTGCTCACTGGTCGAACCTACTTCTCTCTGAACTTGCAGCACTCCGTTCTCTCAGGTCCAGATGTAACATTGGCATTAAACATGCTGACAAGGGTGTTACAGTTGTTGTTTGGTGAACCAGCCTCTCTCGTGGAGACTGATCACCAGCTCTCTGTTACACTCCTCCTACTTCCCCGTGGACGGTGACCCCACCACCGAATGTAAAACTATAGTTTCCCAGACTGTCGCTTAGTTCATCTCCTCTGGCGGACTTCCCTACACAACCTCCAATCTCATAATCATGCAAACCCTCACAGCCTGCTTCTACCCACTTCCCAAGATCCACAAAAGGGCTGCCCTGGTAGATCCATTGTTTCAGCCCATTCTTGTCTCGTAGAACTAATTTTTTTCTATCTTGAAACTGTATTTTTTTTCTCCTGTGGTTCATTATCTTCCCAATTACATCTTGGAATCTTTCAATGCCATCTACCATGTTAACAGTTTTCTGATCCTCTTCATTCCCTTTTTCACTATGGATATCCGATCCTTCTACACTTCCATACCACACAGAATCACAGAATCTTTAACGGCACAGAAGAAGGCCATTCGGCCCATCATACTTGCATGGCTCTCTAAATGAGCATTATGACCTAGTGCCATTGCCTTGCCTTTTCCCTGCACCCTTGCACATTGTTTCTATTCAAATAATTATCTAATGTCCTCTTGAATACCTCGATTGAACCTGCCTCCACCACACTTCCAGGGAGTGCATTCCAGACCCGAACCACTTGTGTGAAAAGGTTTTTTCAAATCATTACACTTGCTTCTTTTGCAAATCACTTTAAATCTGTGCCCTTTCGAATTTGACCCTTTTACGAGTAGAAACAGCTTCTCTCCATTTACTCTGTCCAGCCCCCTCATGATTTTGAACATCTCTATCAAATCTCCTCTCAGCTTTCTTCTCTCCAAGGAGACCAGTCCCAACCTCTCCAATCTATTCTCATAGCTGAAGTTTCTCATCCCTGGAACCATTTTTGTAAATCTCTTCTGCAATCTCTCCAATGTGTTCACATGCTTTCTATAACATGGTGCCCAGAACTGTACACAATATTCCAGCTGGGGTCTATAAGTATCTTATATAAATTCAGCATAGCCTCCCTGCTCTTGTACTCTATGCCACTACAAATAAAGTCCAGGATACTATATTCTTTACTAACTGCATTCTCCACCTGTCCTGCCACCTTCAATGATCTATGCACATATACACCCAAGTCTTTCTTCTCCTGCACCCCCTTCAACATTTCACCACTTATTTTATATTGTCTCTCCATGTTCTTCCTACTAAGATGCATCACCTCACACTTCTTGGCATTGACATTTATCTGCCACCTATCTACCCACTCCACCAACTTGGCTATCTCCTCCTGAGGTTCCACACCGTCCTCCTTGCAGTTCACAACATTCCCAAGCTTTGTATCATCTGCAAACTTTGAAATTGTCCCTTGCACACCAAGATGGAATGAGAGCCCTCTGCTTCTTCCTTGAACAGAGACCCAACCCAATCACATCCACCACCACTCTCTTACACCTGGCTGAATTTGCTCTCACATTGAACATCAATCTCCTTTGCCCAAACTCATCTCCTCCCAAAAAAAAGGTGTTGCTATGGAACTTGTACTAACTAGACTTACCTTTTCATATGATCTTTGATTCATTCGTTGTCCCAGTGCTACTTGGGTCTCCTTCTTCACCTCTTTTTCTGGTGCGCTGATACTTGTATCAATGCCTTTTCCTGTTATTTCCCCAACTGGAAAATTTCACCGACTTTGCTTCCAATTTCCACCCCCATCCCTCATATTTAAGTGGTTCAATATCCAGCTCTTCCCTTTCTTCCTTGACTTTCTGTCTCCATTTAAGCTACACCTAACTATACCTCCTGCCACCCTGTCTCCTGTAAGGACTCTATTCCATCCTCTCAGTTTCTCCATCTAATCTGATGATGTCACCTTCTATACCAATGCTTCCAATGTGTCTTCCCTTTCTCTCAACTGGGGATTCCCTTCCACATGGTTGACAGCGTCCTCAACCAAGTCCATCCCATTTCTGGCATTGCTGACCTCGCCTCTTCCTCTCTCCCTCTCTTCCAAAACCACGACAGGGAGTTCCCCGTGTCCCTACCTTCTATCTCACTAGTGGACCATCATCCGCCATTTCTGCCACCTCCAGTGTGATGCTATCATGAAACATACCTTCTCTTCCCCTCCTCTCCCCTTTAAAATTTCATAGGGACTGTGCCCTCCATGGCACCTTAGTCTACTCCTCAATCAGCCCCAACAACCATTCTCCTTCCCGTTTTCCTGTACAAGTGCAGGAGATGCAACACCTGTCATTTGACGTTCTACCTTTCCGCTGTCCAGGGTGGAACATTCCTTCCAGGTGAAACAGCAATCGGCCTGTACCTTCAATTTAATATATTTTATTCGCTGCTCGCAATGCGTTCTCCTCTACATTCGGCAGACCAAATGCACATTTGGGGACTACTTTGCTGAGTACCTCTGTTCAGTCCACAAGCTTGATCCCGAATTTCTATAATTTTAATTCTCTGTCCCACTCCTACTCTACTCTGGCTGCCTGCACTGTTCTATTGAAGGCCAAGGCATGGCACGACATCTTTTTGCCACTTCCCAGCCTTCCAAGCTCAACATTGAGTTCAAAAATTTCAGATCATAAGCACCGTCATTATTTTTTTCCGACAACATATGCTGTTAATGATTCTGCTATTGCCATTTACATCTCTTCTAAACCTATCTTTTGTTTCTTTGCTGCTGCTATTGCCATCTCCTTTTGCATTGCGCCATTATGTCTTTTATCATTCAGTCCTTCCTGCCTCCCACCCGATCATAGACCTTACCTTATCTTCATTACCTCCCCTCCCCACTTTCCCTGCCTTTGTACATGCTTAAAATCCCGCCCCATCTCTAACTTTTTTCCAATTCTGATGAAAGGTCATTGACCTGGGATGTTAACTTACTTTATCTCTCCACAGATGCTGCCTGACCCACTGAGCATTTCCAACATCTTACGCTTTTTATTTCAGATTTCCAGTAATTTGTTTTTGTAAAAAGATGAAGTACAGCTTTTCCCAGGAAACAACATTTTCCTCCAGATATTATGCACTTGTCATTTATAATTTGACTTTTTTCCCAAATGCAATACTCAGGCCCCAGATTATCATATCACACGAAATGAATATTTTTGATTTTCAAGTAGAAATCTTAAAGTTTAATGCCAACAAAAGTAACTTTGCTCAAGAGCTTCTCCCAGCAGTGGTTATTGTTCTATTTCAAGGGATTAATTAAATTTTTTTAAAAAAAGGATCTTGTGGTCTTTTCATCCTGGAGATAAAACACTTGTATATTTTTGGGATAATTGGAGCAATAAAATAAGCAAGTTCCAGTACTACCAGAATAATTTGAACATCACTAGGAAATGCATTTAGTTCCAGTTAGTACTCAAATTTTCAAAAACACTATGGTTCTTTTCCTCAAACCAACAGTAATGTAATGTTTTATTGCACAACAACAAAAAAGTGCCATTTATATGAATGATATCAAGACTAAGTTTCAAAGGTGTCGTGGTAAAGGGTTTCGAGATTTCATGAGGCTTGTGCAGTTCATAACAATAGTGGTACAACAGATTGCAACTCTGTCTTTTCGAGGTTATATTTATAATTAGCTACTGTTAAGTCTTGTCAAATTCGATATTTCTGGCATCTTTTTGCTTGTTGCAGTTGTCAGCATAATGTTCTTGACATGTGGGCTGTGTTTAATGTCCATTTGATGTTGACGACAGGATATTAAGGTTTTTTTTATATATATTCTTTCATGGGATGTGGCTGTCACTGGCAAGGCCAGCATTTACTGCCCATCCCTATTGCCCTTGAGAAAGTGGTGCTGAGCCACCTTCTTGAAACAGTGCAGTCCATGTGGTATAGGTGCTGTCACGATTCACTGGGGATAGTGCGTTGTAATTTCAAGCCCCGCTGTTCCCCGAGCTGCAACAAATGTGAAAACTTTGACCAAACCACCACATTGCCCCAATTCTACCTAACTGTTTAAGTTAGGTTAACAGAATATAAGCACCAGGTTTGTAAACTTAATAAGTAAATAACTGTTTATTGAACAAACTGGCAAAAGAAAGAAATATGAACTGCTAATTTCTAACTCTATAACTTAAACTCTACCCCTTGTTAAATCTCTATGCACACACAAAGAAGACATATCTGACACACACAAACATGAATTTTAAGGGTGATATAAAACAGTTGAATGCACCAATTCCAGAGTACAGGATTCAGTGAGTAGATTTTGATCAATGGCTTCAAAATTCCTTTCAGTTCTTGTTGATGACATGAGGTGGTTTTCCAGCAATTTCAGCATTTCGTTCACTGGTTGAGCACTTGCCTTTCAATGTCTCTAACGGTGATTTTCCCCTTCGATTCTTGACAAGAGTTTTTAGAGAGGAAGCATGTTATAGAGATATGAGGAGAAAAAGCTATTATTGTGGAATTACTAGAATATTACAGTAGGAGCAGGAGGTTTTTGTTTTTTTCCCTTTCGGGCTGCACTGTCCCCACACAAAAATCTGGCCACCTGGTCAGGAACCAATTAAAACATTGTTACCAGGCAACTCCCTTGGTCCAGGACTCTTTCCTGGCACCACCCTGTCTTTCATGGCACACCCTGTTCCAGGACTGCAACATTGTATATATCTTTCATCCTGTTCCAGTGGACATGTCTTCAAACCGCAGCCATTATAATTTTATTTTCTGTTGGACTGTGGATTAAAAGGATATGTTCTTTACAACAGTCCAACAGAAATAAAAATATATTTTCCTTACAGTATACCTATAGTGCTGTTGGGAAAGGAGTTCCAAGATTTTGACTCAGCAAAAGTAAAGGAACGGCGATATAGTCCCAAACCAGAATGGAATGTGGCTTGGAGGAGAACTTGTAGGCGGTGGTGTTCCCATGTATCTGCTGCTCTTGTTCTTCTAGGTGACAGAGGTCACGGGTTTGGATGGTGCTGTCAAAAGAGACTTGACAAGTTGCTGCAGTGCATCTTGTAGATGGTACATACTGCTGCCACTGTGCATCGGTGGTGGAGGGAGTAAATGTTGATGGTAATGGATGAGGTGCTGATCAAATGGGTTGCTTTGTCCTGCTTTATTTTATTGCATGGTAGTTGATAGAAATTAGCAAGCTCATTAATTCTGTGTACGCAAGTTTGATATGTTTTGAAATATGTGTATGACTTTTAACAATGTGTAATAAGGCAATAATCTAATTTAAGGAGTTCACAGAAAAACATGCACTATGAGAGCAATGATCAAATGATTTCGAAATTGTTATCTGAAATTAACTAAAGTCTTGAAATCTCTGTTAGCATTAACATTTTAACTTTGTGGTTTTTTTTCAGTTAGCTTTCTTACAGGTTGCAATGTAGGCAATACAGTCTTGATGCATTCCAAGGTTAATGCCCCATAAGAACTAAAACTTTGATTTAAATGATGAGCAGCTGATCAGTTTGTAATACGTTCACCTTATGCAGGCAGAACTTGTCCACTCAGCACTCACCCCTTCAGAAGAAGTACTTGTAGTGAAACTGTTGTCACTTTTACCAGTAGCGTTGTGTGATTGTATTTATTTATAACATAATATGATGGAAGTTACTATTGCAAGTCCACATCTTCTGAAGAGGGTTTAATAGATCAGTAATTGTTCATAATACATGAAATAAAAGCTCAAATTTAAGAGAATTAAGGGCGACAGACTGCAATAATACATGCTTTCCTGTCACTTTAGCTTTTGAAACCACAACACCACACTGTCAGCTTGGCTCACGGGCAGCCCTCAATTCTTGAGTTAAAAAGTCCTCTAGCCCCATTCCAAAATTTGAGCACATCATCGAGACAGACATTTCAGTGCCTTATATAGGAACATAGAACTTAGAAGCATGAGTAGGCCATTCAGCCCTTCGAACTTGCTTTGTCACTCGAAAAGATCGTGGCTGATCTGGTTGTGGTCTCAGCTCATTTTCCTGTCTACCTCCCATAACCCTTGATCCACTTGTTTATCAAAAACCTAACTAAGCCTTGAATAAATCCATTGACCCAGTATCCACTGGTCTCTAGGGAAGAGAATTCGACAGGTTAACAAGCCCCTGAGAAAGAAAAATTCTCCTCGTCACCATCTCTTATTTTTAAACTGTGACCCCTAGTTCTAGTCTCCCCCACAAGAGGAAACATCCTCCTGGTATCCACCCTATCAAGTCTCCTCAGGATATTACATGTTTCAATAAGATCAGCTCTCATTCTTCTAAGCTCCAATGGGTAAAGGCCCAACCTGTTCAACCTTTCTTCATAAGATAAGCACTTCATCTCAGAAATGATGTGGTCTCACCGAGGCCCTGTACAGCTGCAGTAAAACTTTCCGACTTGTATATTCCATTTCCCCACGCAATAAATGCCAACAATCCATTTGCCTTCCTAGTCACTTGCTGCACTTGCATACTAGCATTTTGTAATTCCCTTGTTGAAGGTTGAGACATTAAACCGAGGATCCTCTGGTATTCTTGGATAAAATGAAGGTTTTCTTGCTGTCTTGGCCAACATTTATCCCTCAAGCACCATCACCAAAGTGGCCTGGATGGTCATATGAAAAAAACATACAAACAAATTAATTAGGAGCAGAAGTAGGCCCTTCAGCCCCTCAAGCTTGCCCCGCCATTGAATAAGATCATGGCTGACCTGATTTGAACCTCAACTCCACACACCTGCCTACCCCGATAACCTTTCACCCCCTTGTTCATCAAGAATCTATCTAGTTCTGCCTTAAAAATTTTCAAAGACTCTGCTTCCACCACATTTTGAGGGAGAGAGTTCCAAAGACGCACGACTCTCTGAGAGAAAATAATTCTCATCTCTGTCTCAATTGGGCGACCCCTTATTTTTAGACAGTGACCTTATTTCTAGATTCTCCCATTAGGGGAAACATCTTCTCCACTTCCACCCTGTCAAGACCCCTCAGGATCTTATATGTTTCAATCAAGTCACCTCTTACTCTTATAAACTCCAATGGATACAAGTCTAGCCTGTCCAAACTTCCCTCATAAGACCACCTGCCCATTCCAGGTATTGGTCATTAATCTTCTGTGGATCTTGCTGTGCACAAATAGGCTGCTGATTGCATAACTTCAAGAGAAATTAATTGACCTTGAAGCTTTTTGGAATATCACGGTGTTGTGAAAGGTGCTATATAATTGTGTGTCCAATATTAAATGCCCATTAAATGAGTTTTACTTGAGCCCACACCTGATGAATGATGACAGAATTCACAGCATAAAATGATTATTGGTGATGGATTATGTTTGAGCAAACCAACCATTGGCATTGTCCAATCTGCATTGCTATGAGAAGACAGCAAAAGTAACTTTTTTGAGATAAAAGCAAAAAACTGCGGATGCTGGAAATCCAAAACAAAAACAAAAATACCTGGAAAAACTCAGCAGGGCTGGTAGCATCTGTGGAGAGGAATACAGTTAACGTTTCGAGTCCGTATGACTCTTCAACAGAACTAAGTAAAAATAGAAAAGAGCTGAAATATAAGCTGCTTTAAGGGGCGGGGGTGTGGGTGCGGTGGTAGAGCTGGATAGAGGGCCAGTGATAGATGGAGATAGCCAAAGATGTCACAAACAAAAGGACAAAAAGGTGTTGAAGGTGGTGATATTATCTAAGGAATATGCTAATTAAGGGTAGAAAGCAGGATAAGCAAGGTACAGATAGCCCTTGTGGGAGTGGGGTGGGATAAAAGAATCGAAATGGGCTAAGAGGGAGAGATAAAACAATGGATGGAAATACATTTAAAAGTAATGGAAATAGCTGGGAAAAGAAAAATCTATATAAATTATTGGAAAGAAAAGGGGGAATCGGAAAGGGGGTGGGGATGGAGGAGAGAGTTCATGATCTAAAATTGTTGAACTCAATATTCTGTCCGGTAGGCTGTAAAGTGCCTCGTCGGAAGATGAGGTGCTGTTCCTCCAGTTTGCGTTGAGCTTCACCTGAACAATGCAGCAAGCCAAGGATGGACATGTGGGCGTGAGAGCAGGGTGGAGTGCGGAAATGGCAAGCAACAGGGAGGTCTGGGTAATGCTTGTGGACAGACCAAAGGTGTTCTGCAAAGCGGTCACCCAGTCTGCGTTTGGTATCTCCAATGTAGAGGAAACCACATTGGGAGCAATGAATGCAGAAGACTAAATTGAAGGAAGTGCAAGTGAAATGCTTTTTCGCTTGAAAGGAGTGTTTGGGCCCTTGGATGGTGAGGAGAGGAGAAGAAAAGGGGCAGGTGTTGTACCTTCTGCGGTTGCATGGGAAGGTGCCGTGGTAGGGGGTTGAAGTGTAGGAGGTGATGGAGGAGTGGACCAGGGTGTCCCGGAGGGAACGATCCCTAAGGAATGCCGCCGGGAGGCTGAAGGGAAGATGTGTTTGGTGGTGGCATCATGCTGGAGTTGCTGGAGATGGTGGAGGATGATCCTTTGAATGCAGAGGCTGGTGGGGTGATAAGTGAGGACAAGGGGGACCCTATCATGTTTCTGGGAGGGAGAGGAAGGTGTGAGGGCGGATATGTGGGAGATGGGCCGGACACAGTTGAGGGCCCTGTCAACCACTGTGGGTGGAAAACCTCGGTTAAGGAAGAAGGAAGACATGTCAGAGGAACTGTTTTTGAAAGTGGCATTATCAGAACAGATGTGATGGAGGCGAAAGAACTGAGAGAACGGGATGGAGTCCTTACAGGAAGCAGAGTGTGAGGAGCAGCACCTCATCTTCCGACTAGGCACTTTACAGCCTTCCGGACTGAATATTGAGTTCAACAACTTTAGATCATGAACTTTCTTCTCCATCCCCACCCACTTTCCGATCCCCCTCCTTTTTTTCCAATAATTTATATAGATTTTTCTTTTCCCACCTTTTTCCATTATTTTTACATGTATTTCCATCCATTGTTTTATCTCTACCTTTTAGCCCATTTCGATTCCTTCACCCCACCCCGCTAGGGCTATCTGTACCTTGCTTGTCCTGCTTTCTACCCTTAATTAGCACATTCCTTAGCTAATATCACCACCTTCAACACTCCTTTGTCCTTTTGTCTATGACATCTTTTGGTTATCTCCACCTTTCACTGGCCCTCTATCCAGCTCTACCCTCCCCCCTCCTTAAACCAGCTTATATTTCACCTCTTTTCTATTTTACTTAGTTCTGTTGAAGAGTCATACAGACTCGAAACGTTAACTGTATTCCTCTCCGCAAATGCTGCCAGGCATGCTGAGTTTTTCCAGGTATTTTTATTTTAGTTTTTAACTTTTTTTGAGACAAGGTGACGATGCAGTTCTCATGGGCAGGATTTTCCTCCCGTCGAGGGCAAAGTTGAATTGCAGGCGCGCATAGATGCACCTCCAATCGGCGCCCCCAATCGGGGGGATGGCGCCATTTTACATGGGTGGGCCAATTAAGACCCACCCAGCGCAACGTCTGCACGGAAGCGCTATGCGCTCCCTGTGCGGGGAGGGGGATTCCCTAAACCCGAGAGTGCACTCTTGCGCGTATACGCATGAAAGAGCGCACTCATCTCCCTGAGACTAAGTGCTGCCTCAGGGAGATCAGCTGTTCTGTCACAAATTTTAAAATTAAAGAAAAAAAATTCCTGACGTCTCCTCGTGTGACACTGTCGCATGAGTTGGGACATGTCCATAATTTTTAAAAAAGCTTTAATAAAGCTTTTAAAAACCTACATGAAACCTCATCCCACCTGTCCATTAATTAGCTAAATGACTCTGTCAATGGCCTCAATTGGTCATTGACAGGTCAGCTGGTGCACAGCTGATTTTGCTGCACCCCCGCCTACCAGAAAGTTTAAGTGGGGCGTGGTGACGTCGGGAGTTCCACCCGACATCACCGCGCGTCGGCGAGCGGGCCCTGTCCCCCGCTCGCTGATGGGAAAATCTGCCGCATTTTTGTTTAAAGAGAATCAATTCTTGTGATGGCCCTGGGGGTATGAAAAGGTGCAATATAAATTCTTTCTAACTGCACTCGATTACTTTTTAAACTAATATAGATACACAAGATAGCTAGACTAAGCACTAGGATACCTGTCTAGACTAAGCACTAGGATACCTGTGTGTTAGTTTTATTGATAAAGTAGAGCACAGAGTGCTTCATAAACTGTGTGCTAAAGTTGGGAATTTGATGTAATTGGGACTCATGGATGGGGAGGGAGATGCTGCTTTCTATATTTTTTTGTTCACCTCCAGTAACTGGTGAATGTTGTTGTCTCCAAACTAGGAGATTGTAACTTGCTTTTAGTTTAATAAGTAATGAGGATAAACAGACATGACAAGGCAGGTAGTGTGCTGTGACTGCAAAATGTGGAAAGCATTGCGATCCCGGCAACCACATCTGGGGTAAGTGTATGCAGCTTGGGTGTTTTTTGCTCAGAGTTGCTGAGCTGGAGCCCGAGCTGCAGACATTGGGTAGCATCAGGGAGGGGGAGAGTTCCCTGGACAAACCATTCCAGGAGGCAGTCATACCCCTTAGGATAAGTAGACTTTAGAGTTGGTTGATGGTCAGGGACAGGATGGCATGGCTGCGAGTCAGGCCGTTATGGGGATCCAGGATTTAGTGATGGAAAAGCCTCGACCCATGACTTTGACCAACAGGTACGAGGTACTTGCTACCTGTTGTGGATGAGAACTCAGATGGATGAGCAAACTGACCATACTATCTTGGTGCAGGAAGCCATTCAAGTGGGGGGCAGTGGAAAGGAATGTGGTAGTGACTGTCAAGGCCAAGGTTAAAGACATCTCCTTACAGCTGGGGTTGCACTTGCAGTGGGAAGGGGAGAATCCACATAAGAACTAATGACATAGGTGAAAAGAAAAATTATGTTCTGTTGAAAGAGTTTGAGGAGTTAAGGTCAAAAATAAAACACCTAATCATAAAGGTAGTAATTTCTGGATTGTTACCCAAACCAGTTGGAGTAAAGTCAGGTAGATTAAGGAATTAAATCTGTGGCTCAAAGTACGGTGTGGGAAGAAAGGTTTTCAATTCATGGGACATTGGCATCAGCACTGGGTAAAGAGGGAACTGTTCCATTGGGATGGGCTCAACATAAACTAGGTTGGGATCAGTGTCCTGACAAAGCATCTAACTAGGGCTATGTTTAGGAATTTGAACTAAAAGCGTGGGGGAGGGTGGGCAGGGGTCAGGTAAGTAGAGATTTAAAAATATAAGAGAGAAGCCGAGGCAATAGAGTAGTGTAGCAACTGGGACAAAGCGAAGCAGAGTGAGATAGGATGGCGCAGAGCGTTTAACGGTAATGATATGGTCCATGCAAAGAATAGCGTTACAAAAATTATGCTTGTAAGATTGTCATGTTTTGGGATTGTCTCTTTAATTTAGGGTAAGATGGAGGAATGAAGGGGATCCTGTGACCTGTTCAAAATCCTGCCTGACAACAAACTTGATTGGCTAGGTTGTTAAAAGGTTAAAAGGGGGCCCAGATTGTTTTAATGGGAGGAAGGTGCAAGATGCTCATACCTGTAAACAATGGCTAGAGCAGCTGTGTTGACAGTGGATGGACTTTTAGTCTCCATGTCCCATTGGGAGGTGTTAGGAATGTCAGATTTTATATACTTTAAGCTGCCTATTTAATTCCAAGATAGGAGGAGTTTGGGGTCTAGAGGATAGCTAATTAGCATTTCTACCTGGATACAAGGATCATGTGAATCATGTTGCCATGGAGATGGGGTTTGAGGGGGGAATAGTGTATAAGAAGCCATTGTAGGTTGGGCTGCAGGTTTCCCTAAGGTATTACTGAACCTCACAAACAAAAGGTCAGCCTGTAAGAATCTGAGGGAGTGATGGAGCAGAGAGATAGAGGCTGCCATTCCCTATTATTCACCACACAGAATGCAGGTGGGAGCTTGCACTCGGATTGAAGATACCAAGCTTGTGAGGACTTAAATAAGGGTAGAAGCTTTTCTAGTTTTGGCTACAGGGAAGAATCTCCAGGGTAATTCTCACCATGCAAGTCATTTTGGGGATTAGAAGTTATCTAGCTGGAAAAGAAAAACAAGAAGCAAGCTATCAGGAGCTAAGAATAACTTTGGAGAACAAAGTGGAATAAAGTATAACCATGGATGGGGACTTTCAGTCATTTTAGAAGTTAAATGGGGGATTTTCTTCTATAGTTTAGAGTGAAACTAGCCTACTGAGTCGGGTTTAGATAGTGTTGCTCTTATTTTGTTTATTAGAGTAAACGGGGATGCTACTGGGATCTTCCCAGTGGGCGGATAGGCCCACCACTGAGGGTCAAACCTGGCAGTTGCTTGGCGGCTGGTTGCCAGTAACTGACCTGGGGACCCTTTAGGCCTCCTGTTTTAACCCTCCCTCACCAGAGCAACAGCCATCAGTGGGCCGCAGCTCTTGCCGCCGGCACAAATGGCCTTGCAGCTGTGGTCATAGGCTTTCTTTATTTATACCTAACTTCTTCAGAGGGTGCCCCTCAAGATGGAAAGGTGCATTTTGGTTCCCCCCGCCAACAATGATCTGCAGCCTCAGGGATATGCCTAGCTTCCTTAATTGGATGTTAGATTGGGACCCTCTTAATTGGCCATCTCTATGAAGATTACCCAGGTGGGCACCCTGACAGGCAGAATGGGGTTAGGACCCGGAAATGATTCTGACCCTTACTCAGAGCCTATTGGCAGAAGACTCCACCCTCGGATTCCCCTCCTAGCCTGTGTCCTAGGTAATAAACCCTGACAATTGAGAACCATGAGCTGTGATTCCATCCGCATATCCTTTCCATTGCAAACACTGCCTATTTCCACCTTTGGATCATTTCTCACTTCCTCCCTTAACTCAGTCTATCTGCTGCAGGAACTGTCATCCTTTCATCGAAATAGAATGCTCTCCTGGTCATCCTCCCATCCCCTATCCTTCATATACTGCAGCTCATTGAAAACTCTGCTACTTGATTCTTATGCTGCACCAAGTTCTGCTCTCCACCACTCTAATCTTCAGTGCCTTGGTGTCCTCATCTTCCAACTGCAAATGAAAAAATGTTGGCCTTTAATTTCTTCCATGGTCTTCCCTGGCCCCTCTGTGTTTCGCTATAACTTTCTTCAGTCCTATAATAACCCTTCATCCTCAAACTCTCCATTCCTCCCATCCATCCACCATTGTAGGTTGTGCCTCCAGTTGACACTTCCTAGAATCCTCTACTACTCCCTCCTCTTCAAACCCACCTCTTTGATCAAGTTTTTGATCATTATCCCTTATCTCTCCTTTCCTCCTGCTTCTGTGCATGATTATGGATGAAAGTACTTTATAAAAGCAAGTTAACGTTTATTGCTAATATAAGCAAGCTTTTTAAGGAACCGACTCCATTTGATGCAAAACGTTTTTCTAAAACCCTGTGTATTTGCCCAAGTGCAGAGTTTACACGAGTGACTTTTTCTTCTAAACCTGGCAATCACTTGAAGCATCTTTCAGTAGGTGACAGGCTGGATGTGATGGCATGTCAGTCACAGAGGAGCTAGATGTTATTTGGACCACTCCTCCAAACTATCCTTCAGGAATTTTGATGGATCTCTGAATGGCTGTATCCTGCAGCTGTGAAGCTGGAATTTGCTACTTTCTATCCAGTGCATGCCAAGTGTGGACAGGCAAATTGCTTCAAATAATACCATATTGCCATCTTGGTCTCCAATTAGACATTGCCAATTGTCAGCAGATATTGGAGCATGCCACCCCCCTGCATGCTTTGGGCATGTAGCCAGCGTGGTGATATGCCAGCACATGTCCCCATACTCAACATATCCGGGAGGAGCTCTGGAATCTCAGACACTGAAAATGTGGCTGATTTGTTTTAGCTCCTTTTTAATGAACTCGCTGGCTAGTATGGTGCAATCTGTCAATTTGGAAAGATCCAGCAAAGGGCTCTAATTCCACCTGACAGTCGACAGCATGGTTCATGGAGGAAATCTCCCAATCCTTGTCCTGAGGTCCTTGGGTGTGCATCTTTTGCCAATTGTATCATCGTAGTCAACTTTACCTTCTATCTTTTTCAAGGATGGCTTCTTCTGTGACCAGCCCCAAAAACCTGAACATAGAATGATTGTCTCTGGAGAAATAAAGGCAGGGTGTTTAATAATTGACTCCAATTGACAAATGTTTTTGCAATGCAGCTGTTCCAGGTGTTAACTCCGTGGCAGCTCACCACCACCTTCTCAAGGACAATTAGGGATGGGCAATAAATGCTAGCGATGCCAACAACCCATGAAAGAATAATAAAAAAAAGAAAAGTTGGTTATGGTTATTCAACATTCTCAATTTGATAAACAAATTAATTATGTCCTGTTGACCAGCTTGTGATGATAAACAATTTTCTATGGTGTTGCTTACACTTAAGTTGGAAAATTGTCACGTTCTCTCTAACTAATTTGTGCGCTCTCATGAATTCTCTTTTTCCTTCCACTCTTGCCATCTTGTACGCTCCCTCTCCAGCCATCGAGAACAGCTGAGAAGCACCTGGAGAATTAAAAGAGTTCACTTGGTTCACTTGATTTTGTTCAACTTGCCAGGATGCCAAATGTATTCTTGCAGTTGAACACACGGTCAACCAAACAAGGCACAAAAATGTCACCACTGAGGTGATGATACTGAGTTTTACCTTCACATTTTCTGGAAAGCATATACCTGTAAATGTCACCATCATTTGTACAGCTCCCCTCTCTCTAAACTCTTCATCAATTGTTCTCTTGGGCTTGCGCTAGTTACTTGTGATTTTGTGGTTTGTTGCATCTTTTTATTTGTGATCTTTTCCCCATGACATGACGTTTCCCATTTTGCAGAGCTGAAATTGGGAGAGACAGATTTGCCTTTGTGTTGTATGAAGTAATAAATGATTAGAGGATGATTTTCGAGTACACTTGGGGTCCGCCCTTTATACTACTTTATGCTCTTGTGAATTCCTGTTGTCTGATTGCATTAGGTTCAAACCCATGTAATCTCCCTGATGAATCATTGCATATAATCAATACATTTATTAATTTCATGTCACAAATATCTTTTTGCCCTAATATGCACTTTGGATCTGTGACTATTTCAGTAATGCAGTAAAGCTAGCGTTATCATTTTACTCAGACTAGATTATTGATCTTGTAGTTTAAACTTAAGTCCGCAGAAATTTGTATAAAGTACTTATTGGCTCAAAGTGTGTTTCTGCAAAATAATAAATCTGCAGTATTTCTGGCTTGGCTTTAAATAGCTTCTTTTAAAAAAAAAGTAAGTTCTGGACTTCCAAATGACAGGACACATTATGTCTGCTGTCACAGTATATAGTGTGGGATTCTCCCCTAGGCCTGGCCTGCCTGCAACTGACACCAGTCTGCAGTAATTAATCTCCGCAGTGATGAAAGCAGTAGGTCTTGGGAAGCTCCTGCTCGTGGAAGCATATGCCGGAGCCAGCTGCTGCCACTGTTTGGAGAGGACCTGCACAGTGGAGCTCTTCGCATTTGACAGACTCCCACAGTGACAGTCGTGCATCATTGGCATATTAGGCCCAGAGGAGATGGAATTTGCCTTATGCTGCCCTTTATTACCAGAAAATATCCATCAGACAGTAACAAAATGCACTAATTATATGAGAAGCAAATCGTGGACCAGTTATTGTTAAGCAGACCTGTATGTCAAGATTGTTATGTTTTCATTACACTGTTCCTCCTGGAATGCCTACAACAGGGATTGTTTGGTCTATTCGAATGTGTACTAATTAGATTCCCATTGCGTACATGCTGAAGAGAGCAGATTGTCAGTAATTGTTCGGTAACTCCCAAATAGTTTGAGTATTTTCCAGGACGATATTGTAGATTGAGTCGTGAATAATTTACATGGTGAATATCCTGGTCATGTTGAAAAATTTTCACAGTACCCCGTTTGCATTAAGGCACTGCTTGTTGGTCAGCTTGGTTTGGCTGGTAAAGTGTCCAGCACCAAGTTTACTCCAAGACTTGGGCATATGACCTGGGTGCACACTAATGCAGTATTTTGGGGGTGAGAGGGTTGCATTGTCAGGAGTGACATCACTCAGAGGAAATGTTAAGCTGAGGTTCCAACTACCTGTTTGAGCTGCCACTATTTGGAAAAGAGCAGAGCGTTCTCTTGGTATTGCAACCAACACTTACATCTCAATTCAAATCACCATGATATCACATTGGCCGTTCCTCAATGTCAGTAAATCCAAGTTAATGCTAAAATACAAACCCTCCAAAGCTATTTTTTTTAGTTACCTTGTGAATTCACTGAGAAAAATGTGGAAGTCCCAAGCCCATGTTCAATCCTGCTCCTCTTCTTTCTGTTGACATAATTGGCGAAAAAAATTGCAAGCCTTTTGGTGCATTTTCTGTCTAAACTCTTTCCGATAATAGTTTCAAATGATGCTTAGTGTTTTTGATTCCATTATATGAAAGATGCTCCACCAAACATTTCACAAAGGAGGCATAGATTGTACAGATAGATCACCAAATTTGGGTGTAGGAGGTTTAACATTGCTGGCCATCAATACCATGAGACCTCATCATTAAAATCTCTTCTCCAGCAGATCAAATAGTTTCCTACCTATAATATTCCATTCAGTTCTTGTGAAAGGTACCGCTAGCTCAACTCCAGCTTTTCACAGGGTCTTATTCTCATCAGGAACCCAAGACATCGCCTTCAAAAATTGATTACTTTTGTCCTGCAGCCTTCCTGTCTTGTTCAGTGCAAACTTCTTATCGCAAGATATTCCATTATTGGATGGAGGCCAATCCATCTTATCGCTTCAGTGTTGGCCACCCTGTCCTCTGTGTTCATCACAAAACAGCCTCCTGTGCAATGCATTCTGGAGTTGTCCAGGTCTTTATCTTTGTACCGTGCATTGTCATCGTAGACTGTGTACCTCTTCTTCAAGGTCATTTTGATGGACTTTCAAAAGTAGTTCCAGCTGGATCAGGGTATCTTACCTCCTCCTCACCTCACCCTTTGGGCATACATGTTCCTAGAGATGAACATTTGCATCTCATCCTACACTTTTTGTTATCTTGCCAAACTATAGGTGTTTGTGGCAGAAATAGACTCTTTGGTCTGTGATCTATCACATTTCTTTATCTCTGGGGCTAAGATTGATAATCCTAAAAATACATTAGCTTAGAGACTCCACACCACATTGACTTGTAGAACCCAGCGAGGCATCCTGCTATATTTCCAAAAGTGGAATTCTTGTTGTGCACAAAATGCAACCAAAAACCTGCAATCATTGGACATTTGAAAGTAAAATAGAAAATGCAGGAAATGCTCAGCGGATTGGTCAGCCTTTGTGGAAAGAACAGGTAAGCTCCCATTCCAGGAGTAGACCCTTTGTGGGCATGTAACCGGAGCGGAAACTTGAACCTTGACACACGAGAGAAACAAATCTAGGAAGGGAGATGAAAGGCCTCAGATGGTGAGGGATGAGTGAAAATTTGAGCCATAGTTTCTTCAGGCCCCCTCCTAACAGTCCCTAACCTTCCCTCCCCATGCTGTGGAGGTTTCATGTGATGATATGCATTTTTTTTTCAGGTTACACAAGCGCTTAAAATGCTGGTTACTTGTGAAATAGTTATTTTTGCATTCAATCATTAACAGATGATGACCACAAATTAGATATTCCCCAGTAATAGTGTGTCATTGTGTTCCATTTTAATTAGAAACATGAGCATTGATGAATAACCTGTTGGTATCAGAATGTCATATCTTAAAACATGAGTGCATTTGTCATATTTGCCTCTTATTGCTGCCATTTAACTTTGCTGCTGTGTTTCCTCTGGTAATATGTTTAAAACAATTATTACTTTCTGGGCAGTTTAAGTTTGGAAATATTTCTGCCTGCAAGCCTTTATCACACACTCCATGAATGGTGTTATAAAAGCTAAGGATGAGGCTGAATGAGGCCTAGGAGTCTCAATATCCAAGAAACAGAGCAGCAATTAGCAAAACCAATGTCATGTTAAACTATGTAGCTGAGTAATACAAGCCAGAGGAAGTTCTGATCAGACTGTACTGTATTCTGGTCAGACCACACAGTAAGGCATCCAGTTCACATTGTCAAGTCACGGGGGAGATACATAAGCACTGAGAACAGTGCAAAGCAGAATCACTAGCTTGAGCTTGTGTTGAAGATCTGAGTTAAGAGGAAAGACTGGAGAGACTTGGGCTTTTCAGCCTGGATAGGAAACATCTGAGAAGTGGTTTTACCAGAGGCATAGAAGACAGTTAAAGGGATGAAAAATAGTCTTGTCTCACATACCATATAAGCTAAAATAGTTAAGGCAAGGGGAAATAGATTCAAACTAGTGAAGGGTGGAATGAGAGCTGATACAGGAAAAATACTACACATCTCATGTACTGTGTTCTCTAAATGGTGCAGTTATCAATGTATTGGAATTCAACAGAGTACTGGAGGCAAAAACCCTTTAGCCTTTTATCTCTTTATGAAACAATTGGATGCTCCAGAAGAGGAAGTTTAGGATATTATTGGGTGTATGAAATATCATGGGAAGACGGACCTTCATCTGTGGCTACCGAGCCATCAGTAATACCTGTTGGAATTTTTCAATATCCAGCACTTTGTATTTTAAGAGAGTAACCTGTAGTGAGCTACACTGTTGCATGTGAATCCTGGAGTGTAATTGACTGTACACATTGTCGAGGAAAGGACCTGTGATTAACACCTTACATGTTAAATTCTTCGATTTTCCACTTTAAAACTGCAGAAATTCAACAGTTGAGAAAAAAAATCTTAACATTTTGATAATGAAATGTCTAAATGCAAGGGGAAATGCATCAGGATGCCTGCTTTCTGTCCCTCCCCAATATAAACCCCTCTCGTTCCTTCTTCTCCCACCTTCCCTTCTGGGGATAATAGGGATGGGTGGAATCATACTTGGCTGTGATGCCCCTACAGCTGCCTGACCACAGCCCAGGCTCTCCAGTGAAGATTGGCTACTCATATCAAAGGGCTACTTGCACTTGTGCCAGCATCAGTGGAGATATTTGGGTAAGGAGAGAGAACTCAGTAATGCTGAATTTCTATCATTGTTTTTGGATGGATGTTCTGGTTGCAGCTGGTGCTCCCCTGCTGTGAGCTCATTTCTTTTTGACCTAGAGCAAAAGCAGTTTCCCATTGACATTGCAGACACAGTATTGGTGTTAATGAGAGCCACCTTTGAATCTCTTTACCTGTCCTGCCAGCAAGCTGGTTGGTGGTGCGGATGCAAGTGAAATAAAGGGGCAGAAAGAATTCTAAATGTCAATTTTAAACTTGCTTTCCCAGAAGCAGCAAAGCATATTGCAGCATAATTGGGAGCGTTTCAACAGGTTTGAAGCAGCCTAAAAGACACGGGATGACAGAAAAACTCGGGAGATGCCACATCATTCCCCCCAGCCTTTCTGTGCCTCTCCTTTTGGGGGGGAGAAAAAATTCAAACATCTACCTAAAATCCTTGAGAGGAAATATTAGTTTAAAGGGTCAGGAAAAGTAAACTAGAAGCGGAGGTTTATTCGTAAAAATGCTGATCCTAATTGTGTAGATAACGGGCAGTGAAAAAGGAAAAATCTTGGGGTGGCAGCAACATTTTAATGCATTTTCTCAGTTTGAAATAGGCACTTGTCTCTGTTCATCCTTCAGACTTTTCTCTTTCAAACTATTCTTCAGACTCATTTTTGAGTCCCAGCTTTTTGGCAGGTGGACGTGGGTTGTAGGGGGAGCCTTCAGTCCTGCCTCCCTCCACGTCCCCCCCACAACCCCCAACCACCTCCCCCAACAAATCACGGGACCACAGGCATGCTAAATTATGCTCCCACAACGAAATCGGCAGCTTCCCTTCTGCCATCCACTCTATGGCTGATTCGTTTACTTCTAATTCCTCTCCTGTTTATCATTCTCTTCAACAACTGCTTTACAAGTGAAAATGTGCAATTTGTTCTCTGGTGAATGCCTGCATGTTTTTTTTTTGCCAACAAGTTATTTACATTTCTTTTGTAGGTAAAAGTAAGAGAGTGTTAAAACAAATCAAATTTTATTTCAGATACAAACATTTGTTACTAGATTTAGCTGAAAACACCAGCCCCGACAGCCCTGAATTTCAGCAGCTGACAAGTAAGACTCACTTTTCCTTCCCTGTATTTTAAAATCATTACAATGAAATGTCATTCAAAATGCATTTTTCAGTAAATCTGATGGTATAGCTTTTATAAATATCCGATTTATCAGAAGATACGCTTAAGATTATCCATCGACCATTACAGGAAAAGTTTGTGTGTGTGTATAATATATATGTAATATATGTAATATTTTTGAATTAAGTGGTAACAAACACTCTAAAGCTCAGAGTGAATGCATCTGCAGGAAAATCATGGCCTGTGCCTGCAATTTCCCAGCTTCTGCTGCTCCCTGTCAAGGGTGCTTGAACACAGAATTGCAATTTCAACCTCCGGACAAGCATTGGGGAAAGTCTAAGTCGAGGAAGCAATGCAGTAACATTTTATTACTTGCATAGCAGTGATAATTGAACCCCCCTCCCCACTTAGCAAATGCAATTCTTATAAAGATAGAGTAAATGGTGTCTGTTTCTTTCCTCCTAATACAAATTTACTTTTTAAAAATGCTTGCGCTGATTTTTCTGAACATCAGACGCAGTAAAAGCAGTTTCCGAAGTTTCTCAGCACATTCAAGACCAGACTCGGAGGCATGAAAATTACCTGCAGATGCTGAGAGTACAGAAATTGCTGAAAGGACGAAGGAGCAAGGTGTTAGCTCCAGGTTAGTTCTTGTGATCAATAATTCCTTTTTATTTTTCTTGGGAAATGATCTTGAATATTGCAGAAACGTGGGAGAAGGTGATCCAAAGTGACTAGAATGATTACAGGAACCTTAACAAAGTGGTCTAATGCAAAATAGTCGCAAGCTTCAATGAATTGATTTAACTTTATTCACCAGCAAGCCGACAAATTCTGAAGGCTTTCGGCCTAGATTATTGAAGGCACAGTTTTGTCTTTTTTTCCAGACTTCCTCCTTTTGTTTATCTCTTCAGCGATGCCCACATGTGAAAAAGCACAAAGAGCCCAGTCATGAAAGCGGAGGCCTGTCAACCTCCCTGAGGACCAATTAATGGTGCTCCAAATCTTGTGGGCAGGCAGATAAAAAGGCTAGAGAGAGAGTGAGAGAAAGATGAATACCCGGCATGCAGAAGGCAGTTTTTATTAGATGTTTGGTAGGCACTTCATAAGTATTCTTAGCCAACTTTTCTGGGATTTTTCAATTTTAATCTTCTCATTTGATTTAATATTAAGAGATGACTTTTTTTCCCTCTCATCGCTCCTCCCGCAATTGAAAAATGTTAGGCAAAGGCAAGTATTTTCTAGCAATGCGATATGCTTTTAATTTTTGTGGGTTTTACTTTTTGTTTAAGATATCACTGCTGGGAAGTTCTAAGACTTTGCAGTGCAACCTTTTGCTCTGTCCTTGCCCCCTGCAAACCCACAGCCCTTTGAACAGCTGCTGAGTTTCACTTTGAAAGCGCAAGTTGAAAGTGTTTGACATGGGAAGGGTAGCATGAAAGTCTTGCTCTTTGAACTTTCTCTTTTCAAAGTCATGCTTAAAGTACCAGGGCAATAATGGACAGGTTCACAACTCATTGAGTATGAAATGAATCATTGATAATGAACATCTGTGTTTTCATTGCAATTTAGACCCCAAAGTATTTTTAAGCCTTTTTTAAAAGGGAATTTTGACTAAAACCTTGCAGTTGTAAATGTTAATTTCTTAGTTATGTGAAATAGTTATTAAAGGCCACTGTTAGGTTCAGAAATATTCATAATTCACAGCACTTTTTGCGATTTTGTTTTGGTTTTCATTGCATTTTGCTGGCTTCATTCAAAATGGGTCTTTGTGTGTTACAGATAGGACGGGGGTTAATTTAAACAGCACTAATTTCTCCTCCCACCCATAAACAGGCGTTTTGATTTGTTTTCATCTTTATAAGCGGTGGCGTATTTACCAACCCCTTGGTTTTTGTGTGACCCAATTTTTTATTAATAACCCCACAGCAAACTTGAGATAGCATGAGCTCAAAGGATTAGTATATTTGCATACACTCAAAATGCGAAAGCAGGGTTGCAACATTGCCTCCACACGCAGACAGTAAAGTGAGGGATAGAGAAAAGAAGGTTTTACAATACAGAGACCACAGAGAAACTCGATAATGGTTCACATGAGTGCCAGAGTCCAGAATCAAAGTCCAAAGGAGGGCAGCGGGCTAAAAACTGATGTTGTGGTGTTGACTTTGCATGATGAAATAGGCATGCAGAGATGAATTAGTCTTGAAGGCAATGGCACAGAACTTCCAACAAAAGCTGTGTAGATGGGGGCCAGGTATTCCACCTGGGCAGAGTTCCTTGTCTGTGAGGCTACTAGTTAGATGGTAAACAGCAGACTGAGCTATGCAGCTCAGCAAGGCGATATTACTTGTTCCACAAGCCAGAGGCCCATACCACATGACTCCCACCTCTCCACCATCTTTACCAAAGGATGTGTATCCATCGACTGGATTCCAAAGACTGTTAAATGTCTCAACCACGAGATGGCTGCGGGACCTTTGTATTAGCAGACAATTCATCTCCTTCTAGCCTGGGTTATTAAACGCAGATGTTTTTTTTTGTTGTTTTATTCAGTGCACAGGATGTGGGCATCACTGGCTAGGTCAACAGTTATTGCCCATCCCTAATTACCCTTGAGAATGTGGTGGTGAGCTGTCTTCATGAACTGCTGGTGTAGATACACCCACAGTGCTGTTAGGGAGGGAGTTCCAGGATTTTGACCCACTGACAGTGAAGGAATGGTGATATATTTCCAAGTCAGGATGGTGAGTGGCTTGGAGGGGAACTTCTAGGTGGTGGTGTTCCCATGTGTCAGATGCCTTTCTTCTAGATGGTAGCGGTCGTGGGTTTGTAAGATGCTGTCTAAGGAACCTTGGTGAGTTTCTGCAGTGCATTCTATAGATGGTACACGCTACTGCCACTGTTTGTTGGTGGTGGAGGGAGGGAATTTTTCTGGATGAGGTGTCAATCAAGCAGGCTGCTTTGTCCTGGATGGTGTCAAGCTTCTTGAGTGCTGTGGGAGTGAGGATGTCTCATCAAAGATGTATTTTTGCTGCTTCACAAGAGAAATTCTAAGCTGCAATTGGGTGGATAACGGTTAAGAATATTCAAAAGTAAGATAAAGCAAACTGGTGAGATGAATTGTGTTGATTGGTAAGAATTTTCCCTTTGATTTTTTATCTATGAGCAGACTTTCTTTTACAAGAAAGGTCCGTTGTGGAACTCCTGCACTCTCCAGTGAAGCTACAGAGGTAAACCTCAAAGCCCTTTATACTTAGTGCAAAGTTTGTTTTTAACAACTTTCCTCTTGTGTTATCACAGGAAGGAAATACATTCGTGAGGGCTGGCTGGCGATTGTGCCATCTAAGGGCGAGGAATTGAAGCACAAAATGTTCTTTTTGTTTTCTGATATCCTCCTGATGACCAAACCTTGCCACCCGCTCCACCCCGTGCATTCTGACAAGTTTGCCTGGCAGAAGGCCTACCCTTTGATCGAGGGCACTATAGAGAAAGTCTTTGGACACACCAAGAGTCAGGGAGGGCTTATTAGTGTAAGTCTTTGTTTTAAAGTAACCACCCCCTTTCTACTTTTTTCATAAGATACATAAAGTCTACCTCTTTTGATGACTTTGTAAACCGTTTAATAATTATTTTTCTTTGACTTTATCACCAATCGTTTTACAGAAATCTTAGCAATGAGTACGATTGCTTCTTCAAAATATGGCACAAAGCAAACTAACGTGATTATATTAAACAAGATGTGGGTTAATGTTCCATTACAAGATGACTGTCGAGTGCTTCAAAGTGTGAAGCTCAATAAAACCTGGGTATTAATTAACTAATAATTCTGAATGTATATATCAAAGGCAATTTCCTTTTCAGCCATTTCATTCATAAAGTAATTACCAGATAATTTTAATAGATAAAATCAGAAGTGTGGATTGCATGATTGGATTGCATAACTTTATTGATTTTAAAAATGTATATGTTGGGAGGCAAAAGCGCAGAATTTCAGTTTTTCACCTGCAGGGAAGCTTAAATGTTTGGAGCTAGTTATGTGTTCAAGTCTGTCTCTGCCATTTCTGTCAACCACTTTATTTAAGTAGTTGGCTTTCTCTAATAACTCTGCTGGCATTTCATCATCCTATTATCCTGTGAAGCAAAATTCATATAGGGTGATAGTGCAATGATATCAATGTTCTTTTTTTCTCTCATGAAGGCAGATTATCAATCTGGAAGCTACCTGTAAGCATTGAAAATTGCAGTCAGCACTGTGAGCCACTCGCATCTTAGCTTGAAGAATTAAAGAGAAATTAAATTTGACAGCAGTAAATTCAGACGCACAATCTATGCTCCAATTTATATGCAAAATGAAATGCCTCATGAAAATATCTTCCAGTTTCACACGCAGATTTGAAGAAGAATTCAGTACTCTCTGCAATCTGTAATGTGCTGGCGCTTTCATTTTCGATTGCAGCTTGCAGACGGCTTTTGATGTATAAATAATCAACCTGAATTATGCCCAGTACAAATGCTGGTGCACTGCTGTTTGTGTGTTACAATGTAATTTCTGCCCCAGAGAGTCAAATTTCCTTGACAAATTCTTAATTACTGTGTTTCCACAGACGCTGAATCTATTTGTGCATAAATCTTAAGTATTCCCAGAAGGCAAGGAACTAATATTATCAACAGTTTCACTTGGCCTGTTCAGTGAACTTCATAATTAGATAATACATTTGATGACAGCACATTTGAAATCTTTATTCATTTTGAATTCCGCATTGCGAATGTATTTTACACCAAAATATCTTTTTTTTAAGCTGACCGGCTCCTTATGGTCATTCAGATATTGTTGTACTTTAATGAAAAGTGTCACCAAGAAATCCAGGCATTTGTCAGTCTAAAGTAAATGATCCTGTAGTGTTTGTTGACTTCTTATAAGGTGCAAAGTTGCTGTTTTATTTTTATAATGAAGAAATGTTGTCTTTAGACAGATTGGTGATTTTATTTGATGGGACTAATCTTTGCTGCACATTTAAAATGTCAATGATGGTTATTGATGATAACGTGCTATTGCATCCTTAAATGGTTTTGAATATTTCATGATGAAGGATCCACAGAAAGAATAAATTGAAGGACTTTGCGTTATTGACGATCATAATTTCTTTGGGTTCTGTGTAAAAGTTCAAAAGGCTGCTTTTAAATGGCAGAAGTGCTAGAAATGAAATCTAATCAGCCCTTTTTTAAATCTGTCTTTTAGTTAACCTTTCCTGAGGAGAAGCTCCTCATGATGTCGAATGACCAGGAGGACATCAACGACTGGTACCGATGCCTGTCTGTTGCCATTGGGTAGGTAGATTTGGCAAGCTGGCTGTCCTTGCTGCTGCCATTGACCTTGAGGAGAACTCCCGACAAAAGGTCGGAATGGATTCATTGATCAGCCAGACCGAGCGTATGACAGTCTTTCCCTTAATTGAATCCCAAAAGGGGCCAGACGTGGGTTATTATTACAGAAGTCAGCCGATAGTGCTCATTAAAAGCTCCACAGACTGTGTGGTTTACTAATTAGTTTATTATACAGACACATTGACGATGGGGAAATGTTGTCATTTTGCCCTTTATCGCACAAGGGATGCTGTTAAAAGTTTAATCAGCTGGCACTGACCAGCTTCGTGGTGGATGCACACTGGTCATTACTGAGGTCACCCCTGCTGTATCTGTGCCGGCAGGGTCACAGTTTGAACCCTGAGTAGATTCTGTTTCAGACGGTAAGTCTGCATAACCCTTCCACCTGAAAGAGGCCTGCTATAAAATGCACACTACAGGGTGTAAAGCAGCAGATTGGCTACAAGAGTGAGAGCATCTTGTTAAAAGTTTCCCTTTACTTGCCTTGTTAAAGATGGTATTGTCAGAACATCTGTTAGCCACAGTTAGCAAGATCTTGGAAGTTTTGCTTAAAGGCCCAGAACAGTTATGGTTAATTAATGTTTTATTTAATGCTACCTTGCTCAGCGACAGAAATATTTTTAACCTTTGGAGTGCCAAATTAGTTCCCCTTTTGTTCAGCAATGTATAATTTACCATGTACAGTATTAAATTATTTAATTTGGAAGCAGTGTCATTAGTGTCTTCAATAGCTTCTTGCTACTGACTATATCATTCAAATTATTGCTTCACACACAAAAGGCAAGTAATGTGATCCTTTTAATTAGACCGACATGAAATAAACTTTTTTTTCCTTTAATCTTTCATGGGATGCGTGTGTCGCTGGCAAGGTCAGCATTTGTTGCCCATCCCTAATTGCCCTTGAACTGAGTGGCTTACTAGGCCATCTCAGAGGGCAGTTAAGAGTCAACCACATTGCTGAGAGCCTGGAGTCACATGTAAGCCAGACTGGGTAAGGGTGGCAGATTTCCTTCCCTCCAGCACATTAGTGAACCAGATGGTTTTATTTTTTAACAACAATTGATGATAGTTTCATGGTCACCGTTGCTGAGACTATTCCAGATTTATTAATTGAATTTAAATTCCACCAGCTGTTGTGGTGGGATTTGAACTTACATCCCCAGAGCAGCAGCCTAGGTCTCTGAATTACTAGTCCAGTGACATTACCATTATGCCACCATCCCCCATTGTACTGCAGTACTACAAGTCTTTTGTTAACTTTACCTCCTTGTACCATGTGACAAATGACAATATCCGAAGAGGAAATCATTTTGTGATCCTGTTCCCTTTAAAACTTTACCAAGTGGAAGCTATTGGGTAAATTCACCTATCCATTCTCCATCAGAGAGTGTGTGGCTATAGACGAGACTGGAGCACAAATTCCCCAATCCATGCTCCCTTTCAGTGTGATGCTTGCACTTCATGTGGGACTGGTGGCGTTATTCGTAGCTGACCTCCCCTATCTCCCTTACTTGGCCAAATTCAGCTCCTCTTAAACACTGCCACGGTTTAACTAATAAGTTTAAAATGCTTTGTTTCCCAAGTTAAAGTTTAATCATAACTTCCGTTCTCTGAGGCGCCACATGAGGGAGGTACCCCAAAAATGCACTGGCAGTCCGCCCCGGAAGTCCCCCTGCAAGGGATTGCATGGCAATTGCCCAGGAGGTTCAAAGTTCTGACGGGCAATTACCCTGCACCAGAAACCATTCAATACTCTGATTTAAACTGCTGCTTCGGATGGGTCCAACTGTCTTACCAGAATGGTTACTCTGTAAAAGTTAGAATTAAAACCACTTCTAACTCCTGAGTAACTATGGTACTGACCCGAGCCCCTACTGGACTCCCCAACTACCCTCCTTGACTCCCCACTCCCCATGACACCATTTGAAGGTGACTAAAAAGTCTTCATCATGCCCAGACCCACATTTCTTCCATACCCAACTCTGTCAAAAATAGTTAGCTGACCATTCATCTTGTTGCTGAATGCAGGCAATTAATAGTGCAGAATGGCTACATTAGACACCCATCCCAAAAGGAATTCATTGTGCACAATGGCCAAGTAGACAAATCAGAGACACGACCAACTTTTCAGCCAGTAGTAATTTTGCCTTTGTATTTACTGAAAGATACTTAGAAAGACAAGGCTTGGTGCCCCTTCCACCATGACTAACCTGATGTTTTAATCTGTTTTTTTTTGTCTGTGAAGTTGAACTTAACTCTTCATTCTCCACCGTAGCGTCTTCATCTTTGTGTACTGGGATCAATACTAGGCGAGGAAGGATGTTTCTTATTGAAGGGAAGTAAAATATGTCCAAGGTGGAGCTTGTTGGTAATTAAAGAAGGTGCATCATCTTCAGTTACACAAGACTCATGTCGTATGTACGAAATAGCTATTTAGATATCCCTTCTTAAGAAAGGAATTACTATGATCAGCTTTGAAGGAAGAATTGATTCTTCATTTGTTCTCTCCATCCTTCAGTGCATTTATCTATCCAAACGATTTTCATTGGTCACCATGATCCAATCCCTTTGTTGCCTCCCATGATCACTTTAAGCTCCTCCCATCCTCCGCTCTTTATACTTTCTTCTGCTCATGGGCAAGAAAGTGCACATTTTTAGTTTCCAGCCAAAGATTGTCATATCAGTGAAAAGAGAGACATGTTGCCAAAGCTTTTCATCTTTCGCTAATCAGGACAAACACAAGAATACCAAATTTCAAACGAGCATTACAATTTATACTAGAGAGATTGGTTGGCAAATTGATTCTGATTGGCCAAAGCAGTGCAATGGAGAAAGCAACGGGGAACTTAAGACTCTCCAAGCTCCAGGTAATTCAAAAAAGTGCAAGGTTTGAACAGGTTTTGTTTGCAGACAATGGGTCCTTGTGTATGAATGTGTGTCACTTCTAGGCAGTGTAAATGAGCCATGTTACAAGATCGACGATTATCTTAAATTGATTATTAATGTAACAATTAGTGCACTCAGGATTGCCCAGCAAGTGCTGCCCAATCATGGAATCGTATCTAAAGATAGAAGTTTTGTTTTGGGTTTTGTAAGCACGAGCTGGTTGAGTATGGCCTGTACTCTGCCTATCACAGATAACCAAAGGAATATGTTGTTTGGTTTGATCAGCCAATAGTTGAGACGTATGGGCAATCAGCAACATTCAAGTTCTGTGTTGCAAAGCAGCTGATTGTCAGTTCAGTAGGGTTTCCATCAGAGACTGGAACCAATAATCCAGGAATGAGTGTGATGATACCCTCAGAATTTTCAGGCAGAATATGAATACCTTGTATTTGACACTTGTAATTACAAAGGTCAGAGCCTTGGACTTGACATTTTGAATGAGTTGCTCTAGGCCAAGGGGTTTGCTGTAATCAGTCCCAATTGGGCAGTCTAAGTAACTGGATAACTGCAATCCAGCTCTCCAAGCAGAGGGCAGTACTCATAGGGAGCACCTCACTGAAAATTGCAGATGACAGTCGACAGTTAGCTAAAGCACGCTCGCTCTGAACTTCACTCCCTGCTCTGAACCTCACTCCCCGCTCAATCGCAGAATCACCTGTAAAGCCTCAGCAAATGAGTGCAGTCAGGGTTCAGAAAAAGCAGATTCAAAAACCGAGAAAGATAAGGGTGGTTTTATTCTTAATTAAGTCTCAGGCTTTGGGCTTCGGGGCAAGGGTGGCATTTATTGTCCGTCCCCCCTTTTCACCGCTAAGGTGCGGGTGGGCCTTGTCTTGAAGTGTAGTAGTCCACATGATTCTTGTTTGACCAGTTGAGAGGACAATGAAGAGTTGATCAAATTGGTGAGGGACTGGAGTCAGGTATGTGTCAAACCAGGTAAAAGCAGCATGTTTCCTTCCCTAAAGGGCATTAGCAAACTAGTTTAATTTTTACAACACTCAGGCAGCTCTTACTGACTTCAAATTATTTCCAGATTTTACTTTGGAGCTGAATTTAAATTCTCAAACTGCCATGCTAGGATTTGAACTCTCATTCTGGGCAATACTAGCCCAGCAACGTAACTACTCAACTACCTTACCTTTTAAAGCTGGAATTGAACCCCCTGTATTGGAATAAGCTTGATAAAATGGCTTACTTTCCTTTGCCTGCAGATAACAGTAAAGAAGCATAACGTAAATATTGATTTCACGTTTGACATAGTTGTTTTCTTTGAGTGTCAACTTGCCTCGGTGATAACACTCTTATCTTTGAGAGCTTACCCCACTCCAGGATTTGAGCGTATAATCTAGGCTGATCCTCCAGTACTATACTGGAGGAAGTGTTTCACTGCCTGAGTTTTTTAAAATTCATTCATGGGATGTGGGCTTCGCTGGCTGGGCCAGCATTTATTGCCCATCCCTAGTTGCCCTTGAGAAGGTGGTGGTGAGCTGCCTTCTTGAAATGCTGCAGTCCATGTGGTGTAGGTACACCCACAGTGCAGTTAGGGAGGGCGTTCCAGGATTTCGACCCTGCAACAGTGAGGAATAACGATATATTTCCAAGTCAGGATGGTGAGTGGCTTGGAGGTGAATTTCCAAGTGGTGGTGTTCCAATGTGATTCAGAGACTAGTGTGCTACCAACACAACGTGCAACAGATATCACAAGAGATGTTAAACCGAAGACCCACTTAGGTGGATGAAAAGGTTCCAGAGACATTTAGTTATCAGGAAGCAGTGGCATCCTCTCAGTCCTGGCCAAGATCCAATTCTCCCTATCAAAACCATCAAGACACATTAACTGGGCATTCATACAAACCAGGAGCAGGAGTAGGCCATTCAGCCTCTCGAGCCTGCTCCACCATTCAATAAGATCATGGCTGGTCTGATAATAACCTCAAATCTGTACTTCATCTACCCCCTATAACCTATTGCCCCCTTGCTTACCAAGAATCTATCTAGTTCTGCCTTAAAAATATTCAAAGACTCTGCTACCACCACCTTTTCAGGAGAGGGTTCCAAAGTCTCTCAACTCTGAGTGAAAAGATTTCACCTCATCTCTGTTTTAAATGGGTGACCCCTTATTTTTAAACCCTGATTCTAGATTCTCCCACAAGAAGAAACATCGTCTCCACATCCACCCTGTCAAAACTCCTCAGGATCTTATATGTTTCAATTAAGTCGCCTCTTACTCTTCTAAACTCCAGCTGATACAAGCCTAGTCTGTCCAATCTTTCCTCATAAACAATCCACTCATTCAAGGTATTAGTCTGGTAAACCTTCTCCGAACTGCTTCCAACACATTTACATCCTTCCTTTAATAGAGTGACCATACTGTACACAGTACTCCAGATCCAGACTCACTAATGCCCTGTACAACTGAAGCATAACCTCCCTACTTTTGTATTCAATTCTCATCGCAATAAATGATAACATTCTATTATCTTTCCTACTTACTTACTGTACCTACATACTAGCCTTTTGCAATTCAGGCACTAGGATACCCAAACCTCTTTCACCTCAGAGCTCTGCAATCTCTCACCATTTAGATATTATGCCTCTCTTTTATTCTTCCTGCCAAAATGGGCAATTTCACATGTTCCCACATTTTACTCCATTTCTCAGATCTTTGTCCACTCACTTAACCTATCTATTATCTTTTTATAGCCTCCTTATGTCCTCTTCATAACTTACTTTCCTACCTGTCTGTGTTATCAGCAAATTTGGCAACCATCCCTTCATCCAAGTCATTTATGTAAATTGTTAACAGTTGAGGTCCCAGCACTGATCCCAGTGGCACACGACTCGTTACATCTTGCCAACCTGAAAGACCCATTTATGCCTACTCTCTGCTTTCTGTTAGCCAGCCAATCTTCTATCCATGCCAATATGTTACCCCCTATACTGTGAGCTTTTATTTTCCACAGTAACCTTTGATGTGGCACCTTATCAAATGCCTTTTGGAAGTCTAAGTACAGTACATCCACCGGTTCCCCTTTATCCACAGCACATGTTACTTCCTCAAAGAACTCCAATAAGTTGGATAAACACCATTTCCCTTTCACAAAACCATGTTGACTCTGCCCAATGATCTTGAGCTTATCCAAGTGCCCTGCTATAACTTCTTTAGTAATTGCTTTTAATGTTTTTCCTACGACAGATGTTAAGCTTTGGGATGTTACTTGTATCCTCTATAGTGAAGACTGATGTAAGATACCCAGTCAATTCATCTGTTTTCCATTATCAGTTCTCCAGACTCACTTTCTGTAGGACCAATATTCACTTTGTTAACTTGTTTCGCCTGTTGTTTCCCACTCTCTGTCTTCCTCGCTTTATGAATAGTGGAGTTACATTTGCTGTTTTCCAATGTGATGGAACCTTCCCTGAATCTAGGGTGTTTTGGAAAATTAAAACCAATGCATCAACTATCTCACTAGACACTTCTTTTAAGACCCTAGGATGAAGTCCATCAGGACCCGAGCTCTTGTCAGCCCACAGCTCCAACATTTTACTCAGTATCACTTGTCTGGGGACTATAATTTTCGTGACTTCCTCCCCACTTCCATTTCCGGGTTTATAGCTGCTTTGGGATGTTACTTGTATCCTCTATAGTGAAGACTGATGTAAGATACCCAGTCAATTCATCTGTCATCTCCCTGTTTTCCATTATCAGTTCTCCAGACTCACATTCTGTAGGACCAATATTCACTTTGTTAACTTGTTTCGTTTTAAAATATTTATAAAAACTCTTACTATCTGTTTTTATATTTCTGGCTAGCTTTCTCTCATACTGTAATTTTTCCCTCCTCCTTCTTTTCTCGTTCTTTGCTGTTCCTTATATTCTGTCCAATCTTCTGACCCTGCCACCTGCCTATGCGCAACCAAATGCTTTTCCTTTTAAGTTTGATACTATCTCCATCTCATCAAGCTGTTTGTGGGATCTTGCTGTGCAGAATTTGATTGCTGTGTATACCTGCAAAATAAGTGACTGGAATCCAAAAGAAATGTAGTGGTTGCAAAGCCATTTGGGGATGTCCTGAGAAGTGGAAGGTGGAAACTCCATGTAATTCTCGAGGGGGTGTTAGTGTCCATTATAGAAAGGTGACCATCTCACTGGCTTTCAGAATAGACACCTAGTTCAGAATCAAATTCCAGAAACCTTTACTTGGACCCTAATATCAGAAACCTTATTGTCATCCTGTGAGTTGGAATTGAGTTTTGACCTTCCAAAGTGAAGGTTATGACCTTCCAAAAGTGAAGGTTAATGACCTGAAGAAACCGTTTAAACCCTAATGTGGCGACGACCTGCCTGAAATATGCAGCTTAACATCTTCTCTATGGCCGATCTCATTTTTGGCAGTATTGAGCAGGCAGAAGAGATGCAACAACTTATTACTGATCGAACTTTCTTTTTACTCGTAATGCCACAGACAGCTGAGATCCCGATCTATCATCATACAGAGGAAGGATAACCTAGCAAGAAGGCCCATACGGTCAGCCAAAAACTTAACACTATCGGAAACCACCTCGATTACCCCTAATAGTGGAAGCAAGAGAAGCTTGGTAAGAATTCATTTCTGGAAATGTAGAACACTAAAAGCTGCCACTTCCAAGGGATGACTTTTTGAATTAATTTATTGTCACTGAAGGAAGCATGTGAGTAACAGATTACCATAGGTGGTGCAATGTTAAAACTCCCATTGAGTAAGTGATCTATTTTCCCACTTCTGGTCAACACCAGGTGAAGGACATGAACGCAAACAGCCAACCTATGAATGAAGGGACAACAGCGAAACGAATCAGACTTGAGCCAAATGCCACTATGAGGTACTGTAATATCAACCAATCCTTTGTTTGAAAGTTTTTGTGTTATTGCACAGTGTGCTGTTTTGCTCTTTCTCTGAATGTACTCACGCTATTGCAATGATCCTATATCCCACAAGTGTATTCAACGTACTCTTTTGAACTTAAAGCAGCTTCTTTGGATGAAAGGTTTACTGAATATTTAAGCACTTAAAGACTATTCTGAACATTGACAATATTTCCACTAGGTGGCTCCAAAGAACACACATCTGAATTTGATCCTTCATTTAAGTCTGGCAGTGCCGGTTTCAATTCTGCAATATCTGCACTGCTGGTTTCTACGCTCCCATATCTGTGGTGCTGGCTTCTCATCTGCAATGCTAATTTGAGACTGCAGTATCTGCACTGCCGGCTTATAGACTGCAGTATCTGCAGCGCCCGGTTCCGGACCGCAGTATCTGCAGCGCCCGGTTCCGGACCGCAGTATCTGCAGCGCCCGGTTCCGGACCGCAGTATCTGCAGCGCCCGGTTCCGGACCGCAGTATCTGCAGCGCCCGGTTCCGGACCGCAGTATCTGCAGCGCCCGGTTCCGGACCGCAGTATCTGCAGCGCCCGGTTCCGGACCGCAGTATCTGCAGCGCCCGGTTCCGGACCGCAGTATCTGCAGCGCCCGGTTCCGGACCGCAGTATCTGCAGCGCCCAGTTCCGGACCGCAGTATCTGCAGCGCCGGCTTCCGTACCACAGGCGATGGCACAGTGGTATTTTCGCTGGACTAGTAATCAAAAGTAAAGTTCAGTAAGGTTGCATGGGCAATGAGGGAGATGTCAGTTGAGTGAGGCAGAGGTCGAGTGAGTATAATTGGGAATTTGTTTCAAAGTGGGAATTCAACAGGTAAATATTTTTCTTTCTTGTTTTTTTATAATTAATTTTTTATTTAAAATATATTTTTTAACAAGTCATAATGAGTAAGCGTACCAAAAAAAGCTTACAGTAGAGCAATAATTCAGTACACTCACATTTGAAAGAGAAAGAAAGGAAAAGAGAAGCAGGGGGAATAAGAAGAAAAAGGAAAGAGAAAAATAGCCCTCCCCAGCGCACCCTCCCTAATAGTAAATAGTAAGAAAATCAACAACAATCGTAGGTCCGATATAGTTTCACCTGATATAATACATACAACCTAATTAAGTTCAGTTATATGAAAGTAGAGAACTGTAGTTCCTCAAAGTAATCTAAGAAAAGCTGCCAAGCCACATAAAACCCATCCATGGAACCTTTCAGGTAAATCTTTTTCAGGTTTAATTTTAGAGTAAGAGTCAGATTCTGACCCACAACTAATAGCCTTTAATAAGTCAAACTGCCCAGTTAGATAGGCAGCTGCCTGATAGTGGCAGTTTTCTGTCAATCACCTGAAAGCCTTTGCCTGAATACGTTTTGATTACTATAGCAGGAAGCCAAGCTAGAGAGTGACTCATCACAGCTCTATATAAGAATGGGACTTTTCAAAGCATACAGTCGGTAAGAGGCGCATGGTCAGTGAGGGTGACTGCGCCTGAGTGACATAAAGGCCAAGTGCATATACTTGGGAATTTGGTTCAAAGCAGGAATTCAGTGCATAGGGGAAAGAGATGCTTTAGGTAAGGTTTACTGCAGGAAGTAAAGTGTGCTGAGTGGGGACTAGGTGAAGGGTGGGGAGGAGGTGTCTTTTTTTCTTGTACTCTTTTCAGCCTCCAGTATTTGATTTCCACTTTGGGGCAGCAGAAGGAGCAGGTAAATCAGTAACTGGTATTATTAGAAACTGTAAGTACTGTATTGTTTTATCATTATTTTAAAGTTTACTGGCAGTGCCAAAACCTATTGGGGGTGTAGGCTTTATTAATTATAAATTAATTCGCAGTTAATTAATTAGCACATATTGGAGATGGCTGGGCAGGTGATGTGCTGCGATTACAGGATGTGGGAGCTGCTGAATACCAGTGTGATCCAGGACAAACGCATCTGCAGTAAGTTTCTTGTGGCTGCAAGAACTTCGGCTCAGAGTTATCGAGCTAGAGGCTGAGCTGCAGACACTGCGGCATATCAGGGAGGGGGAAAGTTACCTGGACACTTTATTCCAGGTGGCGGTCACACCCCACAGGATAGGGTCTTCTGATTTGGTCAGGAACAGGACGGTGTGACTGCAAGTGAGGCAGGCAAGGGGACCCAGAGGGCAGGAGTGCAGAAGCCTCAGCCCTTGCAATTGTCCAACAGGTTTGAGTTTTTTTCAGCTTGTTTGGATGAGACTGGGGGCTGCAAGGTCGATGAGCTAACTGGCCATGGCACCGAGGTACAGGAAGCCCATTCGAGCAGGGGGAGTAATGAGGAATGTAGTGGTAATAGGGGACAGTATAGCTAGAGGGATTGGCACTGTCCTCTGCAGTAAAGAGGGTGAGTCCAGACGGCTGGGGTGCCAGGGTCAGGACACCTGCTCAGGACTGGAGGGGAACTTGCAGTGGGAGGGGGAGGACCCAGTTGTCGTGGACCATGTAGGTATCAATGACATAGGCAGGACAAGAAAGGGGGTTCAGCATAGCCAATATGAGGATCTTGGCACCAAATTAAGAAGCAGAACCTCAAAGGTCAATCTCTAGATTGTTACCTGAGCCACGTGCAAATTGGCATAGAACAAATCAGATTAGGGAGATGAAAGCATGGTTCAAAGACCAGTGTGGGAGAAGTGCGTTCTGGTTTGTGGGGCATTGGCACCAGTACTGGGGAAAGTGAGATCTGTACTGTTGGGACGGTCTACACCTGAACCGTGCTGGAACCAGTGTTTTTGTGAGCCGCATAACTAGGGAAGTAGAGAGGGTTTTAAACTAAGTAGTGGGGGCATGTGATCAAAGTTTGGAAGATGTAGTAAATCAAAGAGTAGAGGCAAGGCAAAAGAAAAAGGTATATCACAGGAAATGAAAAACTGACCATGATAGGAGGGGTTAGAGAATGCAAATCCAACAGTAAATCAACAGATGAGACTAGAAGTTATAAAAAGAATTAAAGGATAAAACTAAAGGCTCTGTATCTGAATTCACGAAGCACTCAAAACTAAACAGATGAACTGAGAGTACACATAGAAATAAATAAGTACGATTTGATAGGCATTATGGAGACATGGCTGCAGGAGGACATGGATTTGGGACCTGAATATTGAAGAGTGCAGAATATTTAGGAAGGACAGGAAGTGAGGAAAAGGTGGTGGGGTGGCTCTGTTAGTTAATGATGGTATTAGCCCAATAGAGAGGGATGACCTAAGTTTAGGAAACCAGGATGTGGAAATGGTTTGGGTAGAGATGAGAAATGATAAAGACAAGAAGCCACTTGTGGGAGTGGTGTACAGGCCCCCATAACAGTAACCACATGGTAGGGTGGAGCATAAAGGAAGAAATAATTGGAACTTATCAGAAAGGCACGATAATCATGGAAGGTTTTAATCTATATATAGACTAGAAAAGCCATATGAGCAGAGGTAGCCTAGATGAGATCATAGAATGTTTTCGGGATTGTTTCTTGGAAAAGCATGTTCTGAAACCAACCAGTGAGCAGGCTATACTAGACCTGGTATTGTGCAGGGAGATGGGATTAATTAATGATCTCATAGTGAAGTCGCCCCTAGATAGCAACAACCATAATATGATTGAATTTTACATTTAGCTTGAGGGAGAGAGGAGTGGGTCCGATACCATGTTTTCAAACTTAAATAAGGATAATTATGAGGGCATGAAAGCAGAGCTGGCTGAAATGAATTGGCAAATTAGGTTAAGGGGTAGGTCAATAGAGATACAGTGGCAAACATTTAAAGGGATATTTCAGAATACGCAGAATAGATACATTCCAACAAGCAAGAAAATATCCAAGGGACGGATGCACGATCTGTGGTTAAGTAGAAAGGTTAAAGATAGTATCAAACTTAAAGAAGAAGCATATAATGGTGCAAAGACAGGTGGATGGTCAGAAGATTGGACAGAATATGAGGAACATCAAAAGATGACTAAGAGATTAATGAGAAGGGAAAAATTAGAGTATGAGAGAAAGCTATCCAGAAGTATAAAAACAGATAGTAAGAGTTTCTATAAATATTTAAAAAAGAAACAAGTTAACAAAGTGAGAGTTGGTGTTATAGAAATTGAGACTGGAGAATTGAAAATGGAAAACAGGGAGATGGCAGATGAATTGAACAGGTATTTTGCATCAGTCTTCACTATAGAGGATACAAGTAATACCCCAGAAGCTGTTATAAATCAGGAAATGGAAGGGAGGGAGGAACTCAGGAAAATTACAATCACCAGAGAACTGATACTGAGCAAGTCACTGGAGCTGCAGTCTGACAAATGCCGGGGTCCTGATAGACTACATCCTAGGGTCTTAAAAGAACTGGCTAGTGAAATAGTTGATGCATTGGTTTTAATTGGCCAAATATTCCTAGATTCGGGGAAGGTCCCATTAGATTGAATGATAGCAAATGTAACCCCACTATTCAGAAAGTGGGAAACTACAGGCCAGTTAGCTTAACATCTCTCATAGGGAAAGTATTAAAAGCTTTTATTAAGGAAGTTGTAGTAAGGCACTTGGATAAGCTCAAGGCAATCAGGCAGAGTCAACATGGTTTTGTGAAAGGAAAATCAAGTTTAACCAACTTATTGGAGTTCTTTGAAGAAGTATCAGGTGCTGTACATAAAGGGGAACCGGTGGATGTACTGTACCTAGATTTCCAGAAGGCATTTGACAAAGTGCCACATCAGAGGTTATTGCGTAAAATAAAAGCTCATGATATACAGGGTAACATGTTGGCATGACTAGAAGATTGGCTGGCTAAAGGAAGCAGAGAGTAGGCATAAATGGGTCCTTTTCAGGTTGGCAAGATGTATTGAGTGGTGTGCCACAGGGATCAGTGCTGGGACCTCAACCATTTACAATTTATATAACTGACTTGGATGAAGGGATGGAAGGGATAGTTGCCAAATTTGCTGATGAGACAAAGATAGGTAAGAAAGTAAGTTGTGAAGAGGACATAAGGAGGCTATAAAAAGATATAGATAGGTTAAGTGAGTGGGCAAAGATCTGACAAATGAAGTAAAATGTGGGAAAATGTGAAATTGCCCATTTTGGCAGGAAGAATAAAAGAGAGGCATAATATCTAAATGGTGAGAGATTGCAGAGCTCTGAGATGCAGAGGGATCTGGAAGACTTAGTGCATGAATCACAAAAGGCTAGTACAGCAAGTAATTAGGAAAGCTAAAAGAATGTTATAATTTATTGCAAGAGAATGGAATACAAAAGTAGGGAGGTTACACTTTAGTTATACAGAGGAGTGGTAAGACCACATCTGGCATACTGTATACAGTATTGGTCACCTGATTTAAGGAAGGATGTAAGTGCATTGGAAGCAGATCAGAGAAGGTTTACCAGACTAGAGAGGCCCAGACTAATACTCTGGTGACATGAATTTAAATCTAATTAATTAATAAATCTGGGATATAATATTAGCCTCATTAATAATAATCATGAAACTACCAGACTGTCGTAAAAATGCATCTGTTCCCTTCAGGGGAGGAAATCTGCCATCCTTACCTGGTCTGGCCTACATGTGACTCCAGACCCATGGCAAATGTAGTTGACTCTTAACTGCCCTTGGAAATTGCCTAGCAAGCAGCTCTGTTGGAGGCAGTTCTCCACCACCATTGCTCAAGGACAATTAGTGATGGACCATAAATTCTGGCCTTGCCAGCAATCCTCACACCCCGAAAACAAATTAAGAAAATACTTGTGGGGCTCTTGACCAGCTCTTTCAATACCACATTGAATTGACTCCTAGCTCTTGAGTATTCAGTTAGCCTTTGCTCAGTCATTATGCATGTTCAAGGCTGGGATCAATAAATATTTTGACTCCAAGGGAATCGAGGAATATAGAAATTGGGCAGCAAAGTGGAGTTGAGGTCGAAGGTCAGCCACAATGGAGCAAGTTTGAGGAGCTGTTTGGCCTACTCCTGTTCCTGTTTCTTTTTTTCCAGTATTGTCAGTGGATTAATTAATAGTTTGGGAAAAAAAGCAAAACACTCCACTCTGTCAGCCCTAGAAAATTCAGGAATTTTCATCCTTGGGCATGTGGAGCAGCACCCATAGTGTTCATAGTCCGTAGATGGTGTAGCCAATGTAACTGGGTAGCGACACTAAGCAGTACATTGCATAACTCTGTGCAGGGAGGATTGTAGTTACAGCATCATATAATATCAAGCGGAGACCATTCACCCCATGGAGTCTTCCTCGACTTTTACAAAGAGCAATCTAGTTAGCCCCATTCCTCCACTCTTTACCCATTTCCCTCCTATTTTTTCTCCTTCAAGTATTTACCCAATTTCTCTGAAGTCTACAATTGATTCTGTACCTCCTATTCTAACTGGTAGTGAAGTTCAAGTCTTGACGACATGTTGCATAAAAAAAGATTTTCCTAGTGTCGCTTCTTTTTTTCGCAAATCATCATAAATCTGTGCCCATTGATTATCAGCCCTTCAGCCACCGGAAACAATTTCTCTTGACTTTATCTGGACCATTAGTGATTTTAAGCACCTCTTATCAAATCTCCTCATAGACTTGTACGCTCTAAGGAGAACAGCCCTTACTTTGCATATAATATGAACTGTATCATCTGGCCAGAGTTTATTTGTTTCTGCCTATGTGCTTACCAACTAGGGTTTATGCTGATTCACTCAGAAGAGCACAGTGAATCATCAACATGCTTGGCATTTTCCAAATCAAAATATCGGCCAGTCCATAGTGTAGCTTTTTGGCCTGCCCAATGTGAAATGCACACCCTTGTTGTATGTTGATTTATCAAAGCCTGGAGGACTTGAATGCAGATTGGTAAAAGTGAACTTACTGATCAGGCTGGAGTTTAGCCAGTTGAAGCTGTGAAGCTCACCAGTAAAGACTATAATTGTAATGCTACCTGGAGCGCTAGTTGATGCTCCTGATTTCCTGGATTCTTCCAGTGCAAAATCTTCCAAAAGGTTGGCAACCTTACTCACTGGGACTTCTAATAATGTTGTGAATTTTGTTGCTTAAAAGGTACTGCCTAAGCTGCTGTTGGGACAATGTGACTTGAGTGTTGTTTTGAACTGGTTCCAGTAGCAACAGCAGGAGGCCGATACAGCCACCATCGTAGAGACCCTCAGGATCTTTTCTAGATGCAAACAAAATATATTGGACACATGGATTGTCTACTCCTAGGGAGAGGGTTAAATGTTTGGAATATATGAGTTAGGTGCTTACACACCTAGCAGATTCATCCAACAGTTTGTGAGAAAACATTGACTAATATTGTTTCTACCTTTCAACATAAGGAAAGCTAAAACTTTTGTTCTTTGCTTCAGTCTTCTGAAAGAATGACCCAAGAAGTATTTGCAGTCACGTCGCAACAGTTTCTGCTGCTCAATGCTTTGAGTTTACACAAGAGAGTAGCTGAGCCTTCTTTAGCCAGAAGATCCCAGGCTCATTTTCGCGTTGGTTCATCTCAGCCAGGGTGGTACTAGGATCACTACAATTAGCCTTAATGTCATTGTGTTGGGGAGAGGAAAATCAGACAACATTCAGACCCTCAAAGTTAGCAATACTGGAACTCCATATGTATGTGTGTGAGTTGAGGGCCAAATCAGGCTCAGCTGTCAATGCACCCTCTCTATCCCCTGTATTGCATGCCAATACTCACCAAAGCTTACATGTGAGAAGTGGACAATTGTGTGAGTTTCTTAAAAAGTGATCAGCACTTTTGAGCCAAACCACAGCAAGTAAGTGATGACTTTGAGAGGGGCAAAAGTCGTCAAAAGAAACTAGAATCAAATTTCATCCGTCTTGTAATATTTGCAATGCATCCTGTTTAGCAATTTGTGTAACTATATCATTAGTTATTTTTGTTAAGGAAAACCTCTCTTGACTTTTCTAGGCATCAGGATGCTGAACCCAGAACAGAGCAGACGGGCACCAGTTGTATCATTCTCTAAAGTTACTGTTGATCAACAAGGACTAGACACCATTTTGTATGTAGAGTGTTTTTTAAGTATTGTAATCTTACCATGGATTCCTCACAATCAAGCTGACATGTCTGGTTTGAAGTAATATTCTAGGAGTCGAAACTTAAACCGATGATTTGGAGATAACTGAAGAGTTGGCCAGATTGACAGAAGATGCTCCTCTTGAAATCTACTATGGTTTCATTTTGTGACTCAGTATCTGCCTCCTGCTGCTGTTGTGTGATGTGAAGCACCATGAGGACTACTCATAGGGAGGGAGTGAGGGACAACCAGGCAGCCTGTGTTAACACAGGTGCTAACTCACTATTCCATCGGGATTAGCCCTGGAGTTCTGTCAGACTGGGCTTCGAGTGCCAAATCATTCAGACCTGTTTGATCATATTTCTTATCTTCTGTTTGTTGGTTGAATTCCATGGTCTTGGAGGTTGGGGAGGACTTGTTCTTAACACTGTTGCTTTATTGGTAGTTAAGTCTGAAATGGGAATAAGAATGACTGTTCATATCAGCAACTTGAGCAATATGAAAGTTAATGGGAACTTGGATTGCTGAGCTGCATTCACACATAGGCTAAAGGTTATATAGCACAGAAACAGGCCATTCTGCCCAACCAACTGATGTTTGTGCTCCACATAAGCTTTCTCCCATCTTTCCTCATCTAAATTGTAACCACCTATTTCCTTCTCCTGCACAATTATAGTGTAAACCAATTTTAATATAAAACAGCAAATGGAAGTAGAGGCCCACTGAGATGGGTTGAATTTGAAAATCTGAGCAGTCTGAAAATCTGTAAATATTTGGCATGAATGGCGATCTTTAAACCAGATCAAAAATATGCTCCTTGTTGTAAGTGATGTGCAAGATTATAACCAAAAGGTTGTATGGTGTTACTTGCCAGTTTTACATAAATGAACCATCAAAGAGCAACCTGCATTTGCTCTTACCTTTGTAGACTTGGTATTGAGCCTTAATGATTGTTTTGAAGGAAATGGCCAGTGAAATGTTGTTAAGTGTGGAATTTTGCAGCTTGCAATGACACCAATTTGCCTTTATGTAACAGAGCTAAATGTTGGCTCCCTGCGCCCCCACCCTGGCTCCCCATTGAGCTTCACGAATGCCCAAATTTCCCGACCCGGCGCGTGGAAGATCATACTTCTCTCACAATTTGGAAGAGTGAAGTCATCGACAAATTACCTGAATTTGCTCATTAGCAGCGTCCAAGTGATCGATTAAGAACCTGATTCAAATCTATCTTAAAGCAATTTTGATTTGTGCTGTTGAAAATACCAAATGTATCTTTATTTAACAAGCAGTCTCCAAGCGGCCATTCCATGAGCCAAGACAAATATCTCTGTCACCAAATGGAAGCCTTAATTAATAGTTTAATTGTTATGTGCTCTTAATTGCAGCACATTCACCAATTTTATTAGTGCTAATTGTATAATGATCCTGCCTCAGTCATTATCAAAATAGCTAATAATTTGCATTGCATAATAACGACCAATAAATTTCCATCAATATTTTAAAATCGTTTGGCTGTGTGCATCATTTTTTCAACATGTACCCATTCTTATCCGTGTGATTTTCACTAAAAATGTAGCCATGCTTCACTCACAGCCCAAAATGATGAGCTTTTGTGCTTATAGAGAATTGGGGGAAAATATTGAATGAACACAGATGTAAAGCTGCTGTGCAGCGCAAACATCTTAACATTTATATTTTAAGTACATTATTTGATTAAAAGATGACTAAAATGATTATTTTGTTAAGGGAGTTTTAAAAACATCTTTAGTGGTCCTTCATGTGTGTGATATTGTTACAAAAAATTGACCCTGTTCTTTTTTTCATTCATGGGATGTGGGCGTTGCTGACTAGACCAGCATTTATTGCCCATCCCTAATTGCCCTTGAGGAGATAGTGATGAGCTGCCCTCTTAAAAACGCCGCAGTCCACGTGGCATCAGTACACCCACAGTGCTGTTAGGAAGGGGGTTCCAGGGTTTTTGACCCAACGTCAGTGAAAGAACTGCAATATAATTCCAAGTCAGGATGTTGAGTGGCTTGGAGGGGAACTTCCAGGTGGTGATGTTCCCATGCACCTGCTGCCCTGGTCCATCCTGACTTGGAGCTATATTGCAGTTATTTCACTGACGTTGGGTCAAAAACCCTGGAACCCCCTTCCTAACAGCACTGTGGGTGGACCTATGCCATGTGGATTGCAGTGGTTGAAGCCAGCTCATCACGATCTTCTCAAGGGCAGTTAGGGATGCCCTGGTCCTTCTAGATAGTAGCAGTCTTGGGTTTGCAAAGTGCTGTCTAAATAACCTTGGTGAGCTCCTGCAGTGCATCTTGTAGATGGTGCACACTGCTGCTACTGTGTGTCGGTGGTGGAGGGAGTGAATGTTTGCGGATGGGTGCCAATCAAGCAGGCTGCTTTGTCCTGATGGTGTCAAGTTTCTTGAGCGTTGTTGGAGCTGCACTCATTCAGCCAAGTGAAGAGTATTCTGCCACACTCCTGATTTGTGCTTTGTAGATGGTCAACAGGCTTTGGAGAGTCACGAGGTGAGTTACTCACCGCAGGATTCCTAGCCTCTGACCTGCTCTTGTAGCCACAGTATTTATATGGCTAATCCTGTTCAGTTTCTAGTTAATGGTAGCCCCAGGATGTTGATAGTGGGGGATTCAGCAATGGTAATGCCATTGAATGTCATCTCTTGTTTGAGATGGTCATTGCCTGGCACTTGTGTGGTGCGAAAGTTACTTGCCACTTGTCAGCTCCTGGATATTGTCCAGTTCTTGCTGCATTTGGACAGGGACTGCTTTGTTGTCCGAGGCGTTGAGAATGGTGCCAAACATTCTGCAATCATCAACGAACATCCCTATTTCTGACCTTATGATGCAGGGGAGGTCATTGATAAAGCAGCTGAAGAAGGTTGGGCCTAGGAAACCACCCTGAGGAACTCCTGTAGTGATATCCTGGAATTCAGATGTTTGACTCCAACAGCCACACTCATCTGTCTGTGCTAGGCATGACTCCAACCATCGGAGAGTTTTCCCTTTGATTCTCATTGACTCCAGTTTTGCTAGGACTCCTTGCTGCCAAACTCAGTCAAGGGCAGTCACTCTCACCTCCCATTGGTAGTTAGTTACCTGTTCTTATGAATCAAATTCGAAATTCTCAGACTCTCTACAAAAAGGTAACCTCTCCTAAACAATTTTGGCATGTAAGATTCTATTTTCATTAGATTTGCAGCCCATTTGAGGCAGATTTGCCCAATTTATATTTTTTGTGAGTTTCTTCATGTAGCAGAATCATTTTTTTAAAATTAATTGTTAGAAGACATTATAATTGAGTAAGTTTGCAGGAAAATTATATTCTAGATTAAATCATGAGGAATGTATTGCTTTGAATAACTGAATTTTATATTATAGTTTATTAATTATAGCTGTGCTCTAAGCACTTGTGAACATTGCAGCTTAATGTCTTTATTTCAATGTCTCTATTTGAAGTTACATGCAAGACTAGTGTTAAAGCATTTATATTATTGCAACTTGTTCAAAAAGTATTTTGAATCACATTCCATCTCCTGTCTTTTTTGTTAGAAAGTCAAAAATGAACAGATAAAATGACTGACATCTTGATGGATAGAGATCTGGCAATGTGTAGGGCTATGACAAGGTATGACATGGGTTAGCATCTGCTCCCTCTAATGTAGCGAGTTCCTAATCTCAGCTAGGCTGCTTTTCGGGCAGTCAAGTTACATCCTTATGTATTTAGAAAAGAAGTAGGGGGCCAAATCAAGCAAACTGGAAACAAGGAAGGAGTTGACCGACCCACCCTCCCATTGAAAGTGGTGCATTTTTTTCATAAAGGGAAAAGTATCAATTCTTGTTCGTTTTTAACATACAGTGTTTTAACACTGGTCAATTGTCTAACATTTGTCCACTTTTGTACCCATGGAATATTTGAGGGACAATTCACTGACCTCCACTCCCAGCTAGGAGTTTCAATAATATGAAGCACAGATGGTAGATGGAGTGAAAATTGACCTGCTCCCTCCTCTGGTGCTGTTTCTGTTGGGTAAAAATTCAGTTGTCTTCCCTCCCTTCTCCAAGAGACCACAGGAACTGTTAGTGATTCAGGTCGAACTAGTTTATTTCACTGATACAATGGTCAAGGTCGAACGTGTGGGACCAACTACTGAATGACAGTTGGCTTTGTAAAAAATAAGTGGGGGAAAATGTTTGATTTAAAACAAACAGTAATTATGGCTGTTGAATTTAGAAACCAAGTTTTATGTGCCTCCCAATATTTCAATCCAACTGCTTCTTTTCATGATGCAATCATTGCTATTTGAAGCAATCTGTTTTGGCCTCTGTTGTTTTGGGATTTCATGTTATTTGATGTGGTCTGAATATGCTTAGACCTGCCATATGAAGGATAATTCTAAGCAAGTTTGTCCGATTGCCCATGGAACTCTGTGAAGGAAGTTTCCAACATGGACTTTGTTTTTAAAAATTGGGCAAAATTCTTCTTCAAGTTCATAGACCATTAAGAAGAGGTTTAGCATTTTGCTCCTTTATTCACTGTCAGTTTGGATCAGTTAGCTCTCTCATCTGTTAAGTTAGCCAAGCTGATGTGCTCCAATCTGTCATGACCATTGATTCATGCAACTCTGACTTCACGGTGCAGTGGTGAGGGAATGTCCCATTGACACGAGAAACCTGCCTGCTCCGGTGGATGTGAAAGGTCTTGAAGCATTATTGAAAGAAAAAAAGGGAATCTCCCAATACCTTGGCCAATATTCCACCGCAACCAAGACAACTGGGCCAGAGACTCCTGTCAAAGAAAATGGTGAGGTGGGTGGCAATTGTCATTACTTTTGTGCCAACGTTACAGCAACTTCAGGCAAGGGGAAGATGCATGGTTAAATGACAATATCCAAAAGTTGCTGTCCAAGTTGCACCACTGCGGTTAGCTTCACAAAAATAACATCTTGCTATTTACCTCATCATCGAAATTCATGAAGTTGCTGTGTTGGCATGATAAATACAAACTAAACACCACAGAATGTTATATCTTGCCATTTAAAGCATAGGTACCCTTTTAACAATGTGATAACTATTAATTACTGACAATTCTGACACTGAAAATTAACCGTTACAAGTTTGGAGTCTCATTCCTACAGCTGTAAAACCTCAAACATTTAACAAATAATATTTTATTTATTTTTTACTTTTCCTTTCTGTCCCTCCTCTCTCAATCCAATCTTTCTTTTCCTCTTCATCTTTAACATCAAATTTACCCGCTATAATTTATGCTTCCTTCAGTCCTTCCACTATTAAATTCTCAATGCTTCAATCTGGTTATGAAGATGCGGAGTTGCTTGCCCTGTTCACCCAGGCTCCAGATGCCCTGTTTCTCTTGCTGCGATATTATCAACTCTCACTTTCAACAGCTCGGCATGCAAAAAATTGAAAATCCTAGTCAAGTCTGGCTAATGGCAGACGCTGTTAGATGTTCTGCTACAGCAAAATCTGACCCTCTCTTATCTATACATTCATCATTTGATGTGTACAAATTGTCTACTTTGTTTATCTGCACAACAACAGTGATTGCACTTCAAAAATAATTTACTGTGAAGAACGCTGTGACAACCTGAGGATGAAATGAGGTGCTGTTTAAATCTTTTTCATGCTTCCCTTCTTGTCTGTCAGCCTTTCCATCTCAATCTTGTAATGATTAAGTGGAAAACTCAATCATCATACTAATTTTTGCACAATGAGTTTCCATATCAGAAAAGTTAATTTTTAAAAATCTTAAATAAACAATTAAAAACACTAACATTCTTTAAGTTTAAATCTATTTAATTGGGATTTTGTTTCAGCTTGTGCAATACATTGCACAATTGTAGATAAATTACCATTTTTATTCATCTAATTGAAACATATTTTCAGGATGTCAAATGCTTAAGTGTGACAGGAATTTGAATGCCAAATAAGATTAACGGTAAATAAAACATTCTTTCATTGAACAGTTGCTTTCCAAAATAAGACGACAAGTCATTATAAAGAATAATTATTCCTTTGGTTGCGTGCTGGCCTCATGCTGAGTCAGAAGCAGGCTTCGCACTTGATAAAGCTGCAGATTTTAAAAAGCTTGTTGTGAGCTGGCAGCTGGGGAGATCAATAGGGTTTCAACCAATTACATCTACTGGAGATGATGCCAGAGAGGGAAAAAAAACAATGAGAATTAGAGACTGAAACTACGTAGCAGAATGTGAGAAGCTGAATAAATCTTAAAAGACCTTCCTCTTGATTAGGCCAGCCGAGGAAGATTTGAAAGACAGGCTGGAGACATTCAGCTGGTATGTCAGCATCTGTTGAGAGAGGAGAGAAGGGGGTAATGTCTTAGATATTGATCCTTTTAAAAACCGTTTTAGATTTCCACTACCTGGGGTTTTATGCTTTTTGGCCTTATGGTTAAAAATTTGGATATTTTTCAAACAGTGGGAAATGTATTAAGTGACAAATTCTAATTCTGCCACCACTAGTAGGAGTAAAAGAAATAAAGTTGCAGCCCAGAGAGAGAATTATCACCTGAGTGAAACAAGGTGCAGGAGCCAGGTGTGTGTCTTTTTCCCCTCCTGTTATGAATTAAGGAGGGCAACACCTTATCTGGAAGAGGATGCTGAATTTTTGAAGAATGGCACTCCAGTTGAGTAATTTAAACATTGGGCTGTGAAATAATTTAGTGCTGAAATGTTGCTGCAAAATCCTGTCTTGTGCTATGGTTTTAACACCTGTTGTTCCCTGGAGTACCTGATGATAGGCCTCCTCGGTGAAGAGTTATCTTTTGAGCAGAGAAGGGTGAGTGGTCACTTTGTTAAAGAGTTTTGCGGTCACTGCAGATTCCGACTTTCTTCGCCCCTTTCTTTTGTAACCTGGAGGTTGCCTTGATCCAAAAGTGGTCGGTAATGGCGAAACGTCAATTGAATGGCGCTTCTTTCTTGAACCTATTGGCTGAAAACACACACAACCTTTGTAGACGTTTCCTGGCCAAGTTCTTAAATATCTTCTACCTTTTTAAAAAAGGAATTAACCCACATTACTGAAGTGTAGTTTCTGCTTTGAGGGCATTAAGAGTCAACTACATCAGCTAGGCCTGCAATCATGAGAAGGCCTGATCAATTAAGAGTTGACGTTTCGAGTCCTCATGACCCTTCAAGAGAACTGATTGAATATTAGAAGAGGGGTGAAATATAAGCTGGTTTAAGGTGGGGGGGTGGGGGGGGGGGCGGTTGGTGCTGGGGGGAGAGAAGTGGGGGGGGGAGGGGTTTGTGTCATTGTAGGGACAAGCAAGCAGTAATAGGAGCAGATAATCAAAAGATGTCACAGACAAAGGAACAAAGAAGTGTTGAAGGTGGTGATATCTAAACGAATGTGCTAATTAAGAATGGATGGCAGGGCACTCAAGGTATAGCTCTAGTGGGGGTGGGGTGGAAAGACTAGCAGGGCATACAAGATTTAAAAATAATGAAAATAGGTGGGAAAAGAAAAATCTATATAAATTATTGGAAAAAACAAGGAAGGGGGAAGAAACGGAAAGGGGGTAGGGATGGAGGAGGGAGTTCAAGATCTAAAGTTGTTGAATTCAATATTCAGTCTGGAAGGCTGCAAAGTGCCTAGTCGGAAGATGAGGTGCTGTTCCTCCAGTTTGCGTTGGGCTTCACTGGAACAATGCAGCAAGCCAAGGACAGACATTTGGGCAAGAGAGTGTTGAAATGGCAAGCGACAGGGAGGTTTGGGTCTTTCTTGCAGACAGACCGCAGGTGTTCTGCAAAGCGGTCGCCCAGTTCACGTTTGGTCTCTCCAATGTAGAGGAGACCGCATTGGGAGCAATGAATGCAGTATACTAAGTTGGGGGAAATGCAAGTGAAATGCTGCTTCACTTGAAAGGAGTGTTTGAGCCCTTGGACAGTGAGGAGCGAGGAAGTGAAGGGGCAGGTGTTGCATCTTTTGCGTGGGCATGGGGAGGTGCTATAGGTAGGGGTTGAGGAGTAGGGCGTGATGGAGGAGTGGACCAGGGTGTCCCGGAGGGACCTCTCCCTCCAGCAGTACCGCCGCACCCTTTTTCAAAGCTGCACGTGCCCCCAGTTTCATTTTATTCTTCGTCTCACCCAACGCCTCAACAAGAAACTTTTTCTCTTTCTCTCAAGTGCTAAGAAACGCAAGCTGCAACAACTCATCGACACCAACACCCATCTAGGACCCTCCATCCCTACCTGTCCCTCCATCCCCATCCCATCTTCTAATCCCAGCCCCGGCCGTGTATTCACTATACCCCCTGACCTTCCCCTCTCCGATGCTGAACGTTCAGTGCTCAGCAAAGGACTTAGTTTCATATCCTTACGCCCTCATCTCAATGAATATCGGGCTCGGCACGTTGCTGAACTCTTCTTCCACCGTCTTCATCTCCATGCTCACTTCTTTGGGCAGGAGTCCTCTCCCCGTTCAACGGATCCTTTCACCCACCTCCAATATTCTCCCTCCACCTGGACCTCTCCCTCTGGATTCTTACCTTCTCCTGATCTTTTCATTGAGAACTGTCGGCATGACATTAGTCGTCTCAATTTCTCTGCTCCTCTCACCCATTCTAATCTGTCTCTCTCTCAATTTACTGCACTCCATTCTCTCAGGTCCAACCCCAACATTATCATCAAACCCGCTGACAAGGGTGGTGCTGTTGTTGTCTGGTGCACTGACCTCTACCTTGCAGAGGCTGAGTGTCAACTCGCAGACACTTCCTCCTACCTCTCCCTGGACCATGACCCCACCACTGAACATCAAGCCATTGTTTCCAGGACTGTCACTGACCTCATCTCCTCTGGAGATCTTCCTTCCACAGCTTCCAACCTGATAGTCGCCCAGCCTCGGATGGCCCGCTTCTATCTCCTACCCAAAATCCACAAACAGAACTGTCCTGGCAGACTGATCGTGTCAGCCTGTGCCTGCCCAACAGAACTCATTTCTCGTTATCTTGACTCCCTTCTCTCTCCCCTTGTCCAGTCCTTTCCCACCTACATCCGTGATTCCTCTGACACCTTACGTCACATCAACAATTTCCAGTTCCCTGGCCCCAACCGCTTCCTCTTCACCATGGGCGTCCAATCCCTCTATACCTCCATCCCCCACCAGGATGGTCTGAGGACCCTTAGCTTCTTCCTCGAACAGAGGCTGGAACAATGCCCACCACCGCTACTCTCCTCCATCTGGCTGAACTTGTTCTCACACTGAACAATTTCTCCTTTAACTCCTCTCACTTCCTCCAAATAAAAGGTGTGGCTATGGGTACCCGCATGGGCCCCAGCTATGTCTGTCTCTTTATGGGGTATGTGGAACATTCCTTGTTCCAGTCCTACTCCGGCCCCCTCCCACAACTCTTTCTCCGGTACATCGATGATGACTTCAGTGCTGCTTCATGCTCTCGTCGGGACTTGAAAAAATGTATTAATTTTGCTTCCGATCTCCACCCCTCCATCATTTTCACATGGTCCATCTCTGACACTTCCCTTCCCTTCCTTGACCTCTCTGTCTCAATTTCTGGTGATAGACTGTCCACCAATATCCATTACAAGCCTACCGACTCCCACAGCTACCTCAACTACAGCTCCTCACACCCCGCTTCCTGTAAGGACTCCATCCCATTCTCTCAGTTCCTTCGCCTCTGTCGCATCTGTTCTGATGATGCTACCTTCAAAAACAGTTCCTCTGACATGTCCTCCTTCTTCCTTAACCGAGGTTTTCCACCCACGGTCGTTGCCAGGGCCCTCAACCGTGTCCGGCCCATCTCCCGCGCATCCGCCCTCACGCCTTCTCCTCCCTCCCAGAAACATGATAGGGTCCCCCTTGTCCTCACTTATCACCCCACCGCCTCCGCATTCAAAGGATCATCCTCTGTCATTTCCGCCAACTCCAGCATGATGCCACCACCAAACATATCTTCCTTTCACCCCCCCGGCGGCATTCCATAGGGAGCGTTCCCTCCGGGACACCCTGGTCCACTCCTCCATCACCCCCTACTCCTCAACCCCTATATATGGCATCTCCCCATGCCCACGCAAAAGATGCAACACCTGCCCCTTCACTTCCTCTCTCCTCACCGTCCAAGGGCCCAAACACCCCTTTCAAGTGAAGCAGCATTTCACTTGCATTTCCTCCAACTTAGTCTATTGCATTCGTTGTTCCCAATGCGGTCTCCTCTACATTGGCGAGACCAAACGTAAACTGGGCGACCGCTTAGCAGAACACCTGCGGTCTGTCCGCAAGAAAGACCCAAACCTCCCTGTCGCTTGCCAATTTAACACTCCACCCTGCTCTCTTGCCCACATGTCTGTCCTTGGCTTGCTGCATTGTTCCAGTGAAGCCCAACGCAAACTGCAGGAACAGCACCTCATCTTCCGACTAGGCACTTTACAGCCTTCCGGACTGAATATTGAATTCAACAACTTTAGGTCTTGAACTCCCTCCTCCATCCCCACCCTCTTTCCATTTCTTCCCCCTTCCTTTTGTTTTTTCCAATAATTTATATAGATTTTTCTTTTCCCACTTATTTCTTGTACGCCCTGCTAGTCTTTCCACCCCATCCCCACTATTGCTATACCTTGAGTGCCTGCCATCTATTCTTAATTAGCACATTTGTTTAGATAATATCACCATCTTCAACACTTCTTCGTTCCTTTGTCTGTGACATCTTTTGATTATCTGCTCCTATCATTGCTTGCTTGTCACTACAACCATACCAACCCCCCCACAACTTCTTTCCCCCCAGCACCCCCCACCCCCCACCTTAAACCAGCTTATATTTCACCCCTCTTCTAATATTCAATCAGTTCTCCTGAAGGGTCATGAGGACTCGAAGTGTCAACTCTTTTCTTCTCCGCAAAAGCTGCCAGACCTGCTGAGTTTTTCCAGGTAATTCTGTTTTTGTTTTGGATTTCCAGCATCCGCAGTTTTTTGTTTTTGTTTTTATCTCTGATCAATTAAGTCTGCCAGTTTCCCTTCCTCGGATATTACTGAACCTCTTGGATTTTTTTTGCAACAGTTTGGCAGCTTTGTCAATAATCATTCCCTGTTTCCAACCCACCAAGTTTATTGAATTTGAACTCGAGACCTCTAACCTGCGAATCAAAAGGGATGAAGAGCTGTAGCTATGAGGATTGATTGGAGAGGCTAGAACTGTTTTCCTTGGAGAAAAGAAAGCTGAGAGGAGACTTGATAGAGGTATTCAAGATCCTGAGGCGTACAGACAGGGTAAATAGTGAGAAACTGTTCCCACTCGAGAGAGCATCGAGAACTAGAGGGCACAGACTCAGAATAATTGGCAAAAGGAGTAATAGTGATGTGAGGAAAAATGGTTTCACCCAGAGGGTGATTGGAATCTGGAACAAACTTCCTGAGAGGGTGGTGGAGGCAGGTTCGATCAAGGTATTCAAAAGGGAATCGGATTGCTGCCTGAAAAGAGAGAATGTGTGAGGTTATGGGGATAAAGCAGGGCAATGGGACTAAATGGAATGCTCTTTCAGAGACCCACTGCAGACTCAATGGCCTCCTACACTGTAAAGACACTGTGATACTGCGAACTAGCATAACCTCTAGGTTACAACCCCATTTAGAGACTGGCACTTTGGGGAGCAACACAGGCTATAGATATGGAAATTAAGAAATTAACTTCTGAATCTTACGATAATGCTCTTTGCAGGAAGGCATCCCAAAAGTTATATTTACACACTGGTCATTTGCAGAGAAATAACAGGTGTTAAATTTTAATTTAACTTGTTGCTCCCGCACACAGAACAAATTGGAATTAAAAAGAAACAAAAGCATAGACTCCACCCTAATTTTGATCTCTGCTTATACCAGTATGCAATAATTAGCTTGAATATTGGTGACAAACTATAAATTCGTACCCATCTGAATTTTGAAGTCGCTGCAACAATTTTAACATTTAAAAAGAAATTTTTAAAAATCTGTGGAAGGAAAATTCTTATTGTCTCCATGAATTTATTCACAGTTGTTTCCATAAGTTGCCTCTTCCCCTGGAAAATACTAAGGCACCATTCAGGTAAGTCTATGAATAGCTGAAGGCCAACCCGCCAGCTATTTCCATCTCCGTGAATTCACATCACTATTACTCCTTTTGCCAATTATTCTGAATCTGTGCCCTCTAGTTCTTGATGCTCTCTCGAGTGGGAACAATTTCTCACTGTCCGTACCCCTCAGGATTTTGAATACCTCTATTAAGTCTCATCTCAGCCTTCTTTTCTCCAATTCTCGGCCCTCACAATCTCTTCCAGCAAAAGCCAAACTAATCTTTAACACCAAAGTTACTTGGTTACATTAGTACCCATTGATATGAAATAATAGTCGTCAAGCATATTTAAATCTATATGTCTGCCTTTATGTGAATTTATAATTGGCTTCTTTATACTAATTATTGGCTTTTTGATAATTATCACCCTCTTTCACATTCTTGTTTTATGTGAATTATCGGTCAGGATTTAGTTTGCTGATGGAACTGGTCTTGGCTGTTCTTAGACAATTGAGCTGAAGCTACTGGCATATCTGACAGAAGAACCAAAGTTTTTATAAACTCAGTTGAAATAAATAAAAGTCAAGCTAAGCCATTCCTGTAGTGAAATATGACACCTAGGCTGCAAACATACAAACATACAATTATTCACTATTTAATAAGATCACAGCTGATCTGATTGTAACCTCAACTCAACATTCCTGCCTACCCCGATAACCTTTCATCCCCTTGCAAAATCTCTCAACAAATAGTACACATCACAGCAAGTAGGGCAAGCAAAAAAAGCTTAACACACAGTTCGAGATAATGAAATGGGATGTATTTCAACTGAAGTTTGTTTAAGTCGAAGCACAGCAAAGGCCATCACTTCCAGCTGCTCATTCCTGATGACTAGTTACTAAAATATTGAGGGCTGATCCTCACGGTTAGATTTTGTTTGTAGCCTATGAATGAGACTAATTTGATTGTGAGGGGCTGAAAGAACTGCTCAGATCATCGCAAATCTTTTTTTGTGTTTCTCTATTTCAGGTAAATCTGAAATAAACAGCAGGAAAATCTTTTTAATTGATTTTGCACCATCAAACGGAAGATGCAATTCTGCCCAACAGCAAGAATCTTCAAATCAAACAGTGCAGAAGGAGGCCGATTGGTCCATTGCATTGGTAATAAATGTGCCAGGCCCTGCTTTGGGAAACTATCTCAAAGGTTGGCAGTATGATCTGTGCCCACTTGTATGTCACATGGGAAGATACCAGCCCACCTTGAACCCTGGCAACAGGGAAATACAGTGAAAGAAGAGCATGAAAATGGTGGAAATATTCAACAGGTCTGGAGGTAGCCTTGGGGAGAGAAAGAGTTAACATTTCATGTTGATGACCTTTCATCCAAACTGGTCAGATGCCCAGAATAATTGACAAAAGGAGTAATAGTGATGTGAGGAAAAATGGTTTCACCCAGAGGGTGATTGGAATCTGGAACAAACTTCCTGAGAGGGTGGTGGAGGCAGGTTCGATCAAGGTATTCAAAAGAGAACCGGATGGATTGCTGCCTGAAAAGAGAGAATGTGCGAGGTTATGGGGATAAAGCAGGGCAGTGGGACTGAATGGAATGCTCTTAAAGAGAGCCACTGCAGACTCAATGGCCTCTTACACTGTAAAGATACTGTGATACTGCGAACTAGCATAACCTCTAGGCTACAACCCCACTTAGAGACTGGCACTTTGGGGAGCAACACAGGCTATAGATATGGAAATTAAGAAATTAACTTCTGAATCTTACGATAATGCTCTTTGCAGGAAGGCATCCCAAAAGTTATATTTACACACTGGTCATTTGCAGAGAAATAACAGGCATTAAATTTTAATTTAACTTGTTGCTCCTGCACACAGAACAAATTGGAATTAGGTGTTTCCAGCATTTTCTGTTTTTTAATCTTTCCAATTTCCGGTATCTGCAGTATTTTGGTTCTGGAATGCAGTGAAACAACTGGGGACTCTCAACGGGGACATAATTGCACCCATGAGGTGGCAGCACTTCACAAAAGAATTATCGCTCGAGGGAACAGCTTAAGTGAAGGCTCACGCTTAATAGACACATCGCAGTTATACTTTCTTCTTGTACTTGACAGCAGAGGGTATCAGTTTTAATCCTAATATTAATTCACTCATAACTGGCCATTTAATGGACTATTGCAATTAAATTCAACATGCAAAGTGCAAGAATGGGGTATGCTGTATTTTTTGCATTTATTTAATAAAAACACTGAGTACCACGTGCATCTGCAGAAACAATCTCTTTCCTGGGTTAATCAGTATGTAATCAAAGATCAAAACATTATATTGGTATCTGTGGGCATTAGGAATGAGTTTTAGTTTTAAAGTTAAAGTTTAATTTGTATTTTTGTACCTGTGTGTTAAGAAAGGTCAACTGGAGTTTTAGTTTCGCTTTAAAAGGCTGCTTGCATTTTTAATAAGTTTACGATGCCTATAAAATGAAAGTAAACACTCAGGAGCAGAAAGCATAATGCTGTTGCCTGGCAACAGGGAGGGCGGATTAGTAGATTCTTCCCACAGACATACACACAGAACTAAAGAAACAGCAGTTTTAAGTTCAGTTGAAGCCAGGACCCCAGAAAGACTGGACACTGGGAGGGGGAACTGCAGATTTCCCAAAAGAACAAATGGCTGCCATGTTTCTACATTGCATTAACTGCACATCAAAAGCACTTTGGGACATCTTGGGGCCATGAAAGACTATATAAATACAAGTCATTGGATTCAATGGAAATTTGCAAGCCAGACTTCTGATTTGCTATCACCCATTTTCTGCAAAGCAACAAGCATTAAAATTGCCCCCTTTTTATTCTTATGGTAAAGTTATGTCCTCCATTTACAGTCAATGGGAATAGCTTTTCCTTATTTACCTTATCTAAATTCCTGATAATTTTGAACAGATCCCCTTCAAGTGTTCTTGGTTCTGATGAGGGAAGTCCCATTTTCTCAAATGTCTCCTCTTATCCAAACCTCTCAACTCTGGAATCATCATATCTAGTCATTCACTTCGCTACCCTTTTTGAAGTCTTCCTGGGTGCAGAAAACCCTGCTTTGTCTGTCTCTACACTTCCAATTAGTTCATTTTGTGACAGGCTTTAAAGCATTCCCATGAGAATGGATGCAGGACTATGCAAATATAAGTGATTATTTAAAGGTGTTTTAAAATAAATACCTTTGCAGTCGGTGGAAGTACTTTGTTGGAGTTGAAGTCTGTCTTTGTGTCTGTTTCAGAATGGGCCAGGTTGTTATCCTCACTCACCCCATTCTCTTTTACTAGTTCCTCCTCATTGTCACTAATGATGTCTAGTTTCCATTGTTTCATCATTTCCAACACATTTTTAGGCCGTTGTTTCTTATTGGCGTCTCCCTGAAAGTGCACAAAATTAAACTCTAAGCTAAGTTCTCTTTAATATGGCAATACTGTCAGTGGGAGCAGGCACAGATCAAAGATGATGATTGACTTTTTGCAAGTTTCCAACTAGCACCCTTCTTGTATAAGCATTGCTTGTAAAGCTGGATTTGACTCTCTACAAATTTCAAAAAAACTTGCAAACTCAGGCAACTGCGTTAGGTAAAACAGTTCTTTGAAATTATTTCATACGGTATTTTAGCTCTTAGTCTATACAGCTTTTTGAGTATTTATTACACTATAAATACTTTTGAATGAATGTGGAAAAAGCTGTTTTATGAATGATTTTGTTAAAATAACAACGGAGGCTGGGATTTTCCATGCCCTCCAGCGTTGGACATGTTCAGTGGCGTGAGCAGACAATATGGCATAATTGGTTTCACGACAACGGGAAAACACACCGACGTGTTTCACAACAGCACGTATGTGATGTGCACTTAGCAGCCTGCACTTTGCTCAGGACTTCAAGGTTTGTTTGCCTGCCTTGCTTCAGTCAGCACTAGCAGTCATTGGCGCCAGGCTTCACAGACAACACCACATCACTTTTAGGAGGCCTCACAGGCAGGTCTCTACCTACCAAATCAGCCATATGTCGGTGGCTTTTCAATGGCTGTAGGGCTAGGGCTTGCTTGGGGAAGAGCAAGAAATGGCCTCAGGCAAGGGAAGAGGCTGCAGCACAAGAGCTGTACTGGGGAAGGAGGGCATCCCATGGTGTGTGTGGGAGCACATGTTGATTTGTGCAAGTAGCCTCAAGATGGTGAGGGCTGAGGAGGCAGTCTCCAGAGGTGATGAAGCCAGATGGACATGTGAGAGTATGTGAGGGAGAATGGGTGGTGGTGTCCCTTGAGCTCACAGTGAGTGAGATGTCAGTGAATGTGTGATGGGCATGTGTGTGAGAGTTTAGAGTGATGAGATAGTTGCCATACCCTGACTGCACAGATGAGATCATTCATTCTCTATCTGCATTGGGTAGCCAACCTCTTCTGTGCAGCATTGGCACTCCCACACCTGCCAAATTGTAGTACTGTAGTGGTAATGTTACTACCCCTCCTGTGGCCAAAGCTGGGGTAGAGGACATCACTGCGGGCCTCCATGGCATCCAAAAGATGCTCGAGGGCTGTAGTCTTTTTGCCTTTTGGGGCCAAGTCTTCTTTGCTGCAGTCCTGGTCTGGAAGCACTGAGTGCAGCTGTACTTTAAATGTGGTGCCTGGCGTGATGAAGCAACAAGGTGATGATGTGGCAGGTGAATCGGTGTGTTTCCTGGGAATGCATAAATAATGTGGCAGATTTGGGACAATAGACCATGATAACACGCCAACACTGCCGATGGATAAAACATCATTTTACCCGCCTGCTACTGCACTTAGTGCAAATCTGGGATGGTTCTGCCTGCAGTTTTCTACCAGGGTATTTTACGACAGGTTATTCCTCAGGGCTTTTATATACAGAGGTACAACTTCAATGTATTTTTTTTGGCAAAATTAAAATGTACATCTTCATTTATGATCATCTTACCCATGGTTTGTTTGTCAGTGTACAGTATAGGAAACATATTCAGCCTACGAAACCTAAGTACCCATTTAAACATGGGAATTCAACATAGTCCAATTACAACATGCCAGTGAAGTGTATTTACCATATGCAACTGCTGTTATTCCCTCAATTGCCTCATGGTTAGAGGTCTATGTGCATTTAAATGTATTTGTGTGGATGGTGAGAATCTAAGTTTAAACTGTCTACTCTCGAGATGGAGCTGAAAACCTACAAAAACAAATACAGCACAACAAATAGACCCCACTTGAATGCATGTGGTTCAATTGTAACTGCAATGTTCACTCACTGCGGTCAGTCTCGTAATTCAAAGTAATTTACTAATAATTACTCACAGTTATCCAATGGTGATTTAGCAATTCGCTGGCTGTCATTCTGTGGGCTGGATCTACTATAAGAAGGCCTTTTAAAACGCAGCGAGCTGTTAAAAAGAGATACAAAACATGATACAATATTCCCATTGTATGGTATTCCAGTAGATGAGTCACTCCTGCATACTAATAAAATTCGGTCATGTGTAGCAGTAGAATTGCAATAAGTAAATTTTGCTATCTGAATGGTTGGTATCACATCACTATTTAAAGTATTGGCTCACAGGAGACCCAGCAGTAGGAGCTATTCATTGCTTAGCCTGTACACCTTCACGTAACGACTCACATTTTGTCGTCAATGGGTTTGACATCTAACATGCTGAAGAAACATGGAGAGTTAGGCCGGATTTTCGAGCCCTGCCTGCCGCCGGGATCTTCTGGTCCCACCGAAAGTTTTTGGACTTATGACTGGCCTGCCACATAGCCTGCGGCGGGCCCCACCACAACAGGTCCAGGAAATCACTGCCTTAGTCTATTCTTGAATAAATCAGTCAGTGATATGTTTTACCTTTGAGCAAGGGTACATTCTGCCTGCCAGCAATTGATTAGAAAAAGAATTTGCATTTGTATAGCACCTATGACATCATCAAGGCCTCACAAAGTGACCCAAAACATTTGTTTTTGAATTACAATCAGTACTGGTACATTGATAAACACAGCAGTCAACTTCTGTTAACTTATCCTTGAAGTGTGGATGTTGTTGGCAAGGCCAGCATTAATTGCCCGTTCCTTGTTGCCCCTGAGAAGTTGGTGTGCTGCCTTCTTGGGCTGCTGCAGTTCATGTGGTGAAGGTGCTCCCACAATAATGTTAGCTAGGGAGCAATATTCCATGTGAGCTGCACGGCAACATGAAAGTCCCCATGCAAGTCATTTTTTAAAATTATCACGCATGTGAGGCTGTGCAAAAAATTTAACTAAATCACCTGCATTCTGCAAAGAAAAATGAGAGATAGCGTTGGTAGGGAGTCCCAGAGTTTTGACCCAGAAACATTAGAGAAACAGTAATATATATCTAAACTGGCGTGGTGACTGAAGGTGATGGTGGATGTTTTAGGCTTGGGAAGTCCTGGTGAATTCCTGAAGGTGCATTCTGTGGATCTGGATTCATGGTGGTGGAAGAAGTGGATCTTTAAGGTGTTGGATGGGCCACCGATCAAGCAAACTGATTTGTCCTGGAAATGTATATAGCAGAATCCCACAGAGAGAGAAACTAGATGAATGACCAATTGGCCTGATTTTTGGCAGTTCAAGGAAAATGTGAGCTAAGACACCAGGAGATTATCCTGCTTTCTTCGAATATTGCTGCGGGATCTTTATCACAGGCACCAGATAGGAACACTCTTTTATGTCTCATCAAAATGTCCACACTTCTGACAACACTGCACTGGAGTGTCAGCCTAGGTTATATCTGTGGTCCTGGAGTAGGTCTTGAACCTACAAACTGCTGGATGAGATGCCACTAACTGATCCAAGCTGACGAATATGAGGTACAATGAAGAAACTTTGCAACCCCTTAACTCTATTCTCCCATAAGCACGAGTGTTTTAATGAAAAGAAATGGAAATGAAGGCAATAGCTTAAGGAATAGAAGATGTTATACAATTAATTTCAAAAACTGTTCCTTGAACGTATTCCTCATAGATTTATTGTGCAAAACAAAAAGATGGTTTATCCCAAGTTTTTGGTGCACTCTTTTGACATAATATTCTGATAAAAGGACATCACTTGTAACACTAATGCAGTTTTTCTCTCCATAGGCTTCGCCTTATCTGCTGAGTATTTCCAGCATTTTCTGTCTTTATTTGCAATATAATATTTTGCCCGTGTGCACTTTTGAAGTTGTCTTGCCTCATGTTTATTTTCCTACGTATTTACATGAGATATATTGTACCTTAGTTACCTAGCCACATATTTAGTGGGGTAGAAAAGTTTGTAAAGTCCATTCTTTGGCCATAGAGAGCTGACAATAAACTTTTTGATAATTTTTGCTCATCTTCCTGGAAAGAATCAGGTATTGGGAAAATATTTCAGGAGAGATTTGTAGGGAGGAGCTCATCTGAACTAAGAGAGTTTTAACTGTTCTCTATCTTTTGGGATCCCCACCAATAATAAAAATGAAAAAAAATTAAAGCTTAAAGGAGTGATATGAATAGAATAAATGATCCCAGGTATGAAGCATGCAATGGATATTTACAGGGCAGTTCACTACAAAACAAATAAACCTATTTTGCCCTTATTAGGCCTCATTAGAATACTATGTCCAGTTTTGCTCTCCTCACTTCATAAGCAATACTGGGGCTTTGGAGAGGACAGCCACAAAATTAATTCCTAGTTTAATATATTAGTTACCAAGATAGGCTCAAAGAACTGGGTTTCTATACCTTAACTCAACCATTAAGTCTACACCTTTCCAATCAAGATTTATAAGATGTTGAAAGGGCCAGACTTGAGATTGTGTGGATAATTTGTTTCAACTGTATAGGTTAGGGAGGATCAGAGCTCTCAGTCTCAAGGCAGAATTAGGTTGGATGTCAGACGGTTCCTTTCTTAAAGTATACTCGGCCTGTGAAATAGGCTGCTGGCTTGTGAAGTCCTTCAGGCAAGAGCTGCACCTGTTCCTGGCTGGGATACAGATCACTTACGTGTAACATTAATCAGAGCCAGAGTAGACTCCTGAACTAGGTTTGATTGCCCGAGGAGATCAGGGAAGTCTTTTCCGATTTGTTTTTCCATAATTGAGCTCGATTTTTATCTGTTAATCAGCTCTCCTAAGAGATTTATAGCTTCTGATTGGGATTGGAAGTATATATAGTGGTGGACTAGACAAAATAATTATATAGGGCAAACTGGATGGACCGGTAGGCCTTTTCCACTCTACTATTTTTTATAAGTTCATTTGGCAAAAACTCTCAAATATATATAATATAAAAACATGGAAACATAGAAAAATAGAAGCAGGAGTAGGTTATTTGGCCCTTTGAGCCTGCTCCACCATTCAATATGATCTTGGCTTATCCTCTATCTCAACGCCATACTCCGGCACTCTCCTCATACTCCTTGATGCCTTTAAGAGCTTAGAAATCTATTTCATTCTTAAATATATTCAGAGACTTGGCCTCCACAGCCCTCTGTGGTAGAGAATTCCATAGGTTCACCACCCTCTGAGTGAAGACGTTTCTCCTCATCTCAGTCTTAAATGGCCTAAATTCCTGAGACTGTGACCCCTTGTTCTTGATCCCCAAGCCAGAGGAAACATCATCCCTGCATTCAGTCTGTCCAGCCCTGAGATCTTCTCTCGTTCTTCTAAACTCCAGTGAATATAGGCCCAATTGCTCCTCATGTAACAATCCTGCCATCTCAGGAATCAGACTGGTGAACCTTTGCTGCACTCCCTCTCTGGCAAGTATATCCTTTCTTAGGTAAGAAGACCAAACTGCAAACAATACTCCACATGTGGTCTCACCAAGGGCCTGTATAGCTGCAGTAAGATGTCCTTGCTCCTGTACCCAAGTCCTCTTGCAATGAAGGCCAACCTTCTTAACTGCTTGATGCGCCTGCATGCTTGCTTTCACTGACTAGTATACAAGAACACCCAAATCCCTTTGTACATCAACATTTCCCAATATATCACCAATTAAATAATACTCTGCCATTTTGTTTTTCCTACCAAAGTGAATAACTTCATACTTATCCATGTTATACTGCATCTGCCATGTATTTGCCCACTCACTCAACTTGTCTAAATCACTTTGAAGCCTCTTAACATCCTCCTCACCACTCACATTCCCACCAATTTTGAATCGTCAGCAAATTTGAAAATATTTAATTTGGTCCCCTCATCCAAATCACCATCTCTCATTCCAAAAAAGACCCATTTATTCCTACCTTCTCTTTCCTGTCTGCTAACCAATTCTCAATCCATGCCAATACATTACCACCAGTCCCTTGTGCTTTAATTTTGCATGCTTATCTGTTATGTGGGACTTTATTGAAAGTTTTCTGAAAATCCAAATACACCACATCCATTGGTTCTCCCTTATCTATTCTGCTAGTTACATCCTCAAAAAAACTCTAGTAGGTTTGTCAAACATGATTTCCCTTCCATAAATCCATGTTGACTTTATTTAATCCCATTGAGATTTTCTAAGTGTCCTATTATCAAACCCTTTATAATAGATTCTAACAATTTCCCTACCATTGATCTTATTTCCCTCCCTCCTTTTTTAAATTGTGGGATTACATTTGCTACCCTCCAGTCTGCCGGGACTGTTCAAGAATCTACAGAATTTTGGAAGATGACAACCAACACATCCACTATTTCCATGGCCACCTCCTTTAATAGCCTGGGATGTAAATTATCAGGTCCTGGGGATTTATTGGCTTTCAGTCCCATTAATTTCTCCAGCACTGTTTTTCGAATAATACTAATTTCATTCAATTCCTCACCTCACTAGACCTTTGACTCCTAGTATTTCTGGAAAGTTATTTGTGTCTTCCTCTGTGAAGACAGAACTAAAGTAGTTGTTTAATTGCTCTGCCATATCCTTGTTCTCTACTATAAATTCTCCTGTTTTGGACTGTAAGAGACTGACATTTGTCTTCACTAAGCCTTTTCTTCTTACATACTTATAGAAGCTTTATAGTCCTCTTTTATGTACCTTGCAAACTTACTCTCATACTCTACTTTCCCCTCTTAATCAATCTCTTGGTCCTCCTTTGCTGAATTGTAAACTGCTCCCAATCCTCAGGCTTGCTACTTTTTTTAGCAACTTTATATGATTCCTCTTTGGATATAATACTATCCTTAATTTCTTTTGTTAGCCATGGTTGGGACACTTTTCCTGTTGTGTTTTTGTGCCAGAAAGGAATGTATAACTGTTGCAATGCATATATTCACTCCTTAAATATTAGCAATTGCCTATCCACCATCATGCCTTTTAATGATGTTCCTCAATCTATGTTAGTCAACTCACGCCTCATACCTTTGTAGTTTCCTTTGTTTGTGGCCCTAGTTTTGGACTGGACTACCTTATATTCCAAACTAAGGAAGATTTCTACCTTGTTATGGTCACTGTTCCCTAAAGGACACCACACAACAGGATTATGAATGAACCCTTCTCATTGCACAAAACCAAATCTAGGATAGCTTCTTCCCTAGCTGGTTCCTCAATGTACTGGCCTAAAAACCCATCTCGTACACACTCCAGGAATTCGTCCACCACGGTATTATTGCTAATTTGGTTTGCCCAGCCTACATGTAGATTAAAGTCACCCATGATTACTGTAGCACCCTTGTTACAAGCATCTATAATTTCCTATTTAATACTGTCCCCTACCTTACCACTACTGTTTGGAGGCCTATATACAATTCCCACTAATGTTTTCCACCCCTTGTTGCTTCTTAGCTCCACCCAGGCTGATTCTACATCTAGATTTTCTGAGCTCACTATTGCACCAATTTTATACTTAACTAACAATGCCACACCACCTCCTTTTCCTTTTTGCCTGTCCATCCTAAATATTGAGTACCCTTGGATTCAGTTCCCAGCCTTGGTCACCCTGCAGCCATGTCTCTGTAATTTCAGTCATATCATACCTGTTTACGTCTATTTGCGCTATTAATTTGTCCATCTTATTGCCAATGCTCTGTGCATTCAGATACAGTGCCTTCAGACTTGTCTTTTTACACATCTTTTTTTGTACGTGGCCCATTTGCTGCTAGCCCCGTTTCTTCTGCCTTCCATTTTTGCCTTTTATTTTTCTGTCTTTCATTTCTATCTTTGGTTCCATCTCTTGCGTCTCCTCACTTAGGTTCCCATCCCTCTGCCTCTACAGTTTAAACCCTCCCCCACAGTATTAGCAAGTACCCCTGCGAGGATATTGGTCCCAGTCCTGCTGGGGTGCAACCTGTCCAGCTTGTTCAGGTCCCAACCTCCCCAGAATCAGTCCTAATGCCTCAGAAATCTAAATCCCTCCCTCCTACACCATCTCTCCAGCCACACATTCATCCGATCTATTCTCCTATTCCTGATCTCACTAGCATGTTGCACTGGGGGTAATCCTGAGATCACTACCTTTGAGGTCCTGCTTTTTAATTTATTTCCAGCTTTAATGCAGACCTCATCCCGCTTTTTACCTATGTCACTGGTACTGATAAGGACCATGACCTTTGGCTGTTCATCCTCCCCCTTCAGAATGTCCTGCAGCTGCTCAGTGACATCCTTGACCCTGGCACCAGGGAGGCAACATACCGTCCTGGTGTCACATCTGTGGCAGCAGAAACATCTATCTGTTTCCCTGATAATAGAATCCCCTATCACTATTTCTCTCCCATTCTTTTTTTCTCTCCCCCCCACCCCTAAGCCACCCATGGTGCCACTGACTTGACTCTTACTGCATTCCCCTGAGAAACCATTTCCCCCTAGCAGTATCCAAAATGGAAAATCTGTTAGAGAGGGACATGGACCCAGGGGACTTGTGCACTACCTGCCTAGTGCCTTTACTCAGTCTGGTGGTCATTCATTCCCTTTCTGCCTGTGAACTCTTTCCCTGTGGTGTGAGCACCTCACTGCACATGCTATCCACAAATATCTCAGCCCTGCGGATGCTCCACGATGACTCTAGCCGCTGCTTCAGATCCGAAATGCAGATTTCAAGTAGCTGCAGCTGGAGACACTTCCTGCGCACATGGTCACCATGGACATTGGAAGTGTCCCTGACTTCCCACATCACACAGGAGGAGCATTCCATGTGACCGAGCTCCCTTGCCATGACTTACCCTTAAATTACTCCATTTAGTTTTACTTCCTCTCATTTAGAGCATATTAAGGACAGTAGAAATACTCGCCAAGTCCTACTTACCAAGGCCACACTCTTCTTTCTGAGGAAAGGTAGAAAATAAAAGGATAACCTCCTTCTGTCTTCAGCAAACTCCCTCACTCCAACTGAAGCACTCAAATGCAGCCCAATGCAGCACCCCAGAAAAATTATAATGTAGTAACCAGTCAGACTGATCTCTTGAAATATAAGCTGTTCCTGTAGATGATCCTACTATTTCTACACCTAACACGGTAAGCAAAGCTTCCATTGTGGGGAACATTATTAGATGGGAATACAGGTCGTAGATTCATCCCTCTGGTGTCCTAGCTCCATCCCTGTCTGTGAGCCGTGCTCCCATCTAGTGATGTCCTCCAGAGATTCTCTATATCTTTTATTCCAGTTTCTGAGAAATAGTTTGTTTCTTTAAAATTATGATAAAATAAATAATGTGCATTTATATAGTGCCTTTCCAGAGTGACCCAAAGCACTTTAGGACCATTGAAATTAAATGATTATTGTAATATGGTGGAGAGGACACTGAGCGAATGTTAAATCTTGAGAAAAATTTCAGAGGTTGGGATTATTTCTGGGTCCCAAACCCACATGGGTTGGAGGTGTATCATATGGTGCAATCTTATGGGAGGTGGCTAATTAGCAGGCTGCTTCTGTGTTAACCCTCTGATTAAGGATGGTGGATGGGTTCCCTTGACTGAAGGTCCAATCAGAGGACCTGAAAGTGTGGAAGGCCGATAGCCTGACCAGGAGGGGTGGGTGCACTGATGCAGGAAGAGCAGTGCAAGTGTGATTTAAAAAGGAGGTGCTCTCTGAACAGTCCAGCAAAGTTAAAAATAAAGAATGGCCATAGTTGTCAGGCCATCATTGTGAATGGGATCCTCAACAGGATTGCTTTATCATGTGTCTCTGGGGTGGGGGTGGATTTTGAGGAGGTGTCGTTGGCCTCAGCAAGGGGTCTCTCCAACCTCACGAAGAATCTTGGTGGCTTCACCAATTTTCCCCCAAGTGGGCAATTAATCATCTTAATTAACCACCCTCTGCTGTCAGGCGGGGTTTTTTTTATTTGTTCTTGGGACATGAGCATCATTGGCTAGGCCAGCATATATTGCTCATTCTGAATTATGCTTGAGTAGGTGGTGGTGAGCCGCATTCATGAACTGCTGCAGTCCATGCGCTGTGGGTACACCCACTTTGCTGTTTGGAAGGAAGTTCCAGGATTTTGATCCAGTGACACTGAAGGAACAGCAGTATAGTTCCATGTTAGGGCGGTGTGCAACTTGGGTGGGAGTGTTCCCATGCATCTGCTGCCCTTGTCCTTCTGGGTGGCAGAGGTCACAGGTTTGGAAGGTGCTATCTTGGCGAGTTGCTGCACTGCATCTTGTACATGTTGCACACTACAGCTGTAATGTGCCAATGATGGAGGGAATGAATGATTAAGATGGTGGATGCACTGCCAATCAAGTGGGCTGCTTTGTCCTGAAAGGAGTGGAGCCTTTTGAGTGTTGTTAGAGTTGCAGTCATTCAGGCAAGTGGAGAGTGTTCCATCACACTCCTAACTTGTGCCATGAAGGTTGTGGATAGGCTTTGGGGAGTCAGGAGGTGAATCACTCGCTGGAGAATTCCCAGCCTCTGACCTGCTCTTGTAGCCACACTATTTATATGGCTGGTCTGGTTAGGTTTCTGATCAATGGTAACCCCGACCCCAAAGTGTTGATGTTTGACTCTATTTCCAGTAGGATTGCTTGGAGTTGGGAATGCATCACTGAGCTGACCAGCAGCACAGTTTTCTCATCTTGCTCTCAATCCTACCTCTAGAACGTCTCTGTGGGACCAAGAAGATTACGCCCACAGAGACAGGTCCGTAAACCTTCCTATAATGCAGTACGATGTGTTCAAATGGTGCTATATTTATTAAGAGACTTGTTGAGAATTGTATTAAAGCCTTTTAAAGCCCATTCCTTCAGAGGTGAAATGTTGCAAGATTCAGCAATGAATGGAGGTGTGGAACATAGCCAAGTGCGGGAAGACTAAAGTAAAAGGAAAGCCAATGATCAGTGTTGACAGTAGTTGCTCATGGTCACTGACGTGTCTGATCAGGAGCCCAAGGTAGACAGATCTAATCTTGAAAAATGAGGTTTTTACGCTTTTGGCTGAGCCTCACTATTGAAATGTGAATTAAGAAGCAACTGCCATATCCCAACACCATTGTTATTGGAAACAGTCTCCAGTGAGAAAACAATCATTGTTTAAAATAACTCACAATCAGTAACATTATCTTGGATCCTTAACCTTTTTAATCTCTGTTTCAAAATTAATCACATAGGGGAGCTGCAGCTTCTATGTCCTTCAGAATGTTTTCACTAGTCTTAATATCTATAAAGTTTTAGTGGGTATATTGAACAGATAACCACTCTTGGGATTGTTTTAGCCACAGGTTCCAGCTCTTGCCTCCTTCTCTTCATAAGGTTGAATATAACACTAACATTAGCCCTTATGTAGGCGCTAATGCCAAAGAAATTTATTAAGAGTAAATAAACACAATAGCATAAACAAATCATAAATATTAGCACTAGTATTTCAGCTTTTCTAACTTCTTGTATAGTAAAAAATAGTTTAGCGTAGAGTTGTGAGTTACTATGTTCTTGTGTTATTTTCTTCAAGTAGCTGGCTTTAGTGGTCCCAGATTGTTTTCTCTTCAGACTCACATTTGAAGAGAAGTAGACAGATAAATACCTTTGAACCATTAACTAAAACCTCTTTGTCATAATGTTGAACTTCCAGACAACTTTTCTTGATGGACACATTTAGCTTTATTTAGAGGACAGCAGCAGCAACTACATGTGTGCATCAAGCTCCATAACTAAAGAAAGACAGTCTCCTAGGGGTTCCCTGCTAACAGATGGGTTTACACAGATCATGTGATCTTACAGCACAGGATTATTCTTAAAGCTACAGTCCTATGTTTCTTAAAACTATAATTACTACAGTCTTAAAGAACTGTCCGTTAAATTCAGAACATTGCCAATCAGATATACCTCTGAACAAATCTCATAGCATGTTTGTATTTGAACTGAGTGGCTTCTCTTGTCCCTCAAGCAAATTGGCTAGACACCAACTAAACAATTGTCACAATGTAGAGAGTGAACCTAGAACAGGATTTTGATTAATCAAGCTGGTTTTGACTCTTTTATGTACCATGACAGAACTTTTTAAAAGCCAATAAATTATCAAGCTAAAGCTTCAACAAAAACAATCCAACAGCTGAAAAATTCTGACAGGGTGATCACTCATTACCTGTCTTATTGCATTGGGTTTATTTGCAATGCTACTGTACTTAAGGATCTTACCACTCTCACTAATGGACTTCAGACTTGAATGAGAAAAATTTAGGTCTCCTTTTTTGATTTCCTCATATAGTTTTTCTGAAGTTGTAGCTGTAAATGGAGCCTGACCACACAGCCTGCAACACAAAACAGAATAATGAATCTTTTTTAGCTTTTCAATTCACTCAGAACTGTGTTTGCAGTAACTCTTTGGATATTCCCTTTAGATGAATGAGTGGAATGTCCTGATCAACTATCTTCCTTGGAGATGTTAGCTCCAAGAAGACACACCTAGCAATAGAATATTGGAAACTAATTAACTGCCTCTGCAGTCTCATAATCTACAACACAAGCTAGACATGGCATAATCTTCTTCTTGAGTTCTTTCCCTGAAGACAGGTCCATCTCATAATGCCATGAACTCCACCATGGGTAGGACAAGGAGGCACGTCCTGAATCTAACCCAGAATCAAACCTCGTGCTGTTGGCACCAATCTGATGCCAGCCAGCCCCTGGAGGAGTTCAAGTTGATGAGACAACATACACTTTTACGTGCATGTTGTAACCTGGGGCTATGAATAGTGATGGTAGAGGCTCCAATTCCTTTCCATCACATGGTTGACCAGGACTGTTTCAAGCTCTTAACACCTGTTATTGGCATGTGTTGGAACAATTTACAAATTGATACTCAACCTGATTGGCCACACTATGAACGCACCTTCCTTGACCATCAAGTCCAGGAGTGGGACACAAACCCAGAGCTTCCGGCTCAGAGGCAGGGACACTACCCACTGCGCCACAAGACCTCCGTCCAGGCTTGACTGCAGATCTCCGAAGTGCTGTTGATGATGGACCAGTTAGTGCAATTTTCAAACAAATAATGCAGTCTCCTCTTTGGCTTGTGTAAAGTCTTGTTCTGCGGCTGCCCAGGGATTAAAAGCCGTTAACTGCGGTTGTGGTGAATGGAAATCACAAAGACTGATTTGGCTTCCACAGCATTGATTTTTGCATAAGGCACAGAAACAGGCCAACAGATCCTTGGCAGCATTTATGCACCTCAAGGGCTCCTACCGCCTTACTTCATCTAACCCGATCAGTATTTCTTTCTCGTTCATGTACTTATCTGGCTTTCCCTTAATTGTACCTGTTATTCATTTCAAATGCTTCCTATGGTAGCAAGCTCCTTGTTCTCACCACTTTCAAGTAAAGAAATTGCTCTTGAATTCCTTATTGGATTTATTAATGATTATCTTATCATGGCCTTCGTTTTGAACTTGCCCACGAGTGGAAACATCTTCACTACATCTAACCTATAATCTGGAGTGTGATTGGCTGGATTGATTCTACTCATGCACATGTATAAGGCTGCACATGAATTTTCATGAGAAGTAAGACAGTCAGAAAATCCCAAAAAGCATTGGGTTGGGTACATACAGGATATACATGATGATTCCAATGCTCCAGAGATCACACTGCTGACTGTAGTCATAGTTATTGATTATCTCTGGGGCTGTCAAATAATGAGAAAAGAATTAGAAATGTAAGTGGAGAATCAAAGCTCCTTGTTTACAATTACATTTTTCATCACCTAATCTGAGCAAAGTGCCTGCAATTTACCCATGTATAAAGGTGTACCACACGCATCCTGTAACATTGATTCGCTGCCAACACCAGCACCATCCTTCAGCACAGACAAGCCAAAGTCTGTCACCTGTGAACACAAAAGGCAAATGTGTGTGAAAATATACTTTTAAGAACAGCTTGTTCTCCTCTGCTTCCTAAAGCCAGAGACTCGTACTAGAGTATGTCACCACCAGCCCCTCTAATAACCAATCCTGGGGTAAAGCACTACCAACGCCTTTAATATCTCAGCCAAGTGGCCATTCTTCATGTGAGCCAGGACAATTAGTGTTGGAAGGTTAGTGGGCTATTGAACCCAATTATGTCTTCATTTGACATCTGCCATGCGATTAGTTTCCAGCAAAGGGGAGACAGGGTGTGATTGGATAATGATCAGAATTGGGATATCTGGCTGATATTTGCAGAGTCATCAAGGAAAGCTGTGGCTAAACGTAATGCTTTCACTGAAACACAAGGTGACATAAGCTGACTCAGTACAGATCAGTGAATGAATCTGGGATCTTCTGAATGACTCACTACCTTATCATACCATGGGATACCAAACCATGAAGTTTCCTACAAAGATCAATTATCGGAAAACATATTTCTGGTTGCACTTTGTTTAAACTTGATTGAGGCAGAGTAAGCTCACAGCAGATTGATGGATCATCATGAAGGTGTTGCAGAAGACAATTTGCCATTGCCCTGTGCACATATGGGAGGAAGAGGTGGCTCAGACATTTAAGTGAGAGTCTTGTATTTGAGACTCTGGCATTTGACTTTGGCTCCAAAGATGTTTCAGCGGGGATATGTTCTGGGTCATTGTCCATTATCTTGCTTGGTCATAGGATAAGTTTAGGCCTTTCTGGAAGCTGCAAAAGTCTACAATAATATGTCCCTCAACTATCCAGACATCTAAAGTGCTGTGCCAATGTGAATGTAACATGCTCGATAATTATTTTCCTTGGTGAAGGGTGTTGTTCAACCTGTGTTCATCTGATAGTTTACCACGTTTGTGAGGGTGTCAATAACCAGAATAGAAGGCTGATTGTGGAACCTTGTTTGCACAAATTATCCACTGTATTTCCCTGCATTACAACAATGACTACACTTCAAAAATATTCCTACCAAATTTATGGAGGAGAAACCCCAATCCATGCTATCATAAATTCTCCTTCAAACAACCCAGGCACAAAGTGTCTTTAAATACATGATGGGTGACTGTGTCCTGGAAAATGGTCATTGTGATTTTGAACACCATCACACTAGGTGTAAGGAACCAGCTGACCATGGGTGTCATTAATACTGCCTGATCTTTGGGAACTCCCGAATCCATCGCATTCCCCTACTGGTTTTGCACAGAGGGAAAGTAAAGAAGGTGTATCAGACCAGATCAGAGACTTGCGTGAAATATTCTCACATTGGAGACAGGTTGATGCTACCGGTGTCCTCTGACATAATTTGAAAGGAGCTGGAGGCATAAAGGTTCAGTGATGTAGTAAGCTTTACTTTCACAGACAATACGACTCCTGTGGTCAATGCTGGTCTGCAGGTTAGATTTGAGGCTTTGCCATTACTTAATCACTGCCTTCTTAAAGCAGAGCATGTGAAAACAGAGTCCCAATAAAATCCTTGGACATCATTAACACCCTGGGGAGGGGAGTTGGAATTTCCTTGTGAAAAAGTTCAGCACCACTGTGACCTTCAGGTTGACGGGCTTCAGAAGGCTCCCAAGGCAGCTTGATGAAATCTTTCCAGCCAGCATCCCACGAAAGGATGTGACAGTTGCCCTTGAGAGCCTCAGTCATCTTCACTGAGTCTCAGTCATTTGCAGGTCATTGAATTGCATGATGTCTTCTGCACCTCTGCTAAGGCTCCCGAGGCTACTCCTGACCATTGGGACCTGGTGCTACTCTGTCCCCACCCTACAGGCCCACAGTCTCCTGGGTCTCCCTCTGATCCCTTAGTCCTCTTGTCCTGCTCTTACCTCCTCCTCCTCCTCTTAATGCTCATCTCCCCCTCACTGGAGGTTGTGTTTTCTACTGAGAGCACAATCCCCATCTGTGTCCGAGAGTTGACACCACTCACTCCTAGGTTACAGATAGAATATTAAATAATGTTTCCGAAGACATCTCTCAATAAGAGGAGAGTCCTTCTGAAGAGAAAATATCCAAAATTCTACTCTGCCCAGTGAAATGAGCACTCCAAGCAGCTAAAGGTTTCTGAACTGCCAGTTCTCAGCTGCAGTTTAAAAGCCCGCCCAAACAAGGTAACGCTGAATAAAACAGGTTTCCCACCTGAAGTGAAACTGACCTTGAAGGCATATTATTGCCTTCTGGCTGTATATTTCAATCAGAGCGGTTGTTAATTGCCTCAATAGGCATTTAAATTGATATTTGACCAAAGCGGGCGGGTTCCGGACTTTTTGACCTGCCCAACGACATCATGTCACAGAAACCACTCCACAAAGCGGGAAATGCACCCGATCGCGGAGCATAAGATTCTGCCTCAGGCATGATCTAACCAGTGATTTGTATAACTAAAGCATGACTTCTACCCCTTAGCATTCTAGTCCTCTAGGTATAAAGGCCCGTGCTCCATTAGCCTTATTTGATTATCTCCTGTTGCCTTCCATGACACTTCATCCAGCTTGAGTACTGTGTGCAGCTCTGGTCACCACATTGCTGGAAAGCTATGATTGGGCTGGAAAGGGCGCAGGGGTTTATAAGGATGTTGCCAGGACTAGAAGTTTTAGCTATGAGGAAGAATTGGATAGGCTTTTTTACCCCTCCTTGGAACAGAGGAGGCTGAGGGGTGACTGAATTCAAGCGTATAAAATCTTGTGGGACATAGATAGGGTTGACTAAACTTAAGTATTAAACTTAGCAGAGGGGTTCATAGATTTAAAGTAATTGGCAGAAGAATTAGAGGGGAGATGAGGAAAGATTTTTTTTCACCCAGAGGGTGGTGGGACCTGGAACTCACTGCTTGAAAAGGTGATAGAGGCAAAACTCTCACCACATTTCAAAAGTAATTTTTTTATATAGTTGTTCATGGGATGTGGGCGTCACTGGCTGGGCCAGCATTTATTGCCCATCCCTAGTTGCCCTTGAGAAGGTGGTGGTGAGCTGCCATGTTGAACCGCTGCAGTCCATGTAGGTACACCCACAGTGCTGTTAGGGTGGGAGTTCCAGGATTTTGACCCAGCAACAGTGAAGGAACAGTGATATATTTCCAGGTCAGGATGGTGTGTGGCTTGGAGGGAAACCTGAAGCTGGTGGTGTTCCCATGCATATGCCCTTTTCCTTCCAAGTGGTAGGGGTCACGAGTTTGGAGGATGCTGTCTGAGAACTTGGACATCTACTTGAAGAGCCATGAACTGCCGTGCCACCAAACTAGTGCAGGAAGGTGGGATTAGGTTGAGTAGCTCACCATCAACCAGCATTGACATGATGGGCTGAATGGCCTCCTTCTGTGTTTTAAATTTTCTATGATTTCTATGAATAAGAAGGTTAGTCTAAGGGTCAAGTCTGTTATAAATCACTTTTGCTCACCATAATCAAAGAGTTCTAGGTAGGGGAACAAAGGCACCAGGTCTTAAATCAATGAGTTCTGAAGACAAACTCTACAAGTTGAATCTTGTCAGAAAAATCAACTTGTAGGGCCAAGATCCTGGTTTTGACATTGAAAGAGGGCCAGTGAAGTGGGTGCAGTGAAGGTCTTTGTGCTGATCTGGGAGAACAGAATAAAGAGAGATAACTATGAATTAGAACAAAAGCACATATCTGAATGTAACTTTAACCAGGGACTAGCGATTTACAAATTTGTTCAGTTTTAGAATGTCACTTGATGCAAGGACAAGTCCATGGTAAGGCTACACTCTGTAACCCACCATTACAGCCATGCCCTGTGAATGACACAGTGTCTATGAAAGTGAGCTATTTTAAAACATTCAGAAAGAAAACTGATTTCTGATTCAAAAGGGAGAAATGGAATATGAATTTTGGAAAGACCATTAGGTGTCTTTTGGAAAGATCACGATGAATTTAACCAATTAGTCTTTTCTCATTTTTAGCTGCTTCTTATACACCACTTATGTCTCTTGTTTGCAATAAATTATGAAAGATTGTTTTTCTGCAAGGCACTTGAAAATATGTCTTGTATACCTACTTAAGACTTGTTTTAAATATCCATCGATACTTTTTCATAGTTAACCAGAATTATTACAATGGGCTGAATCTCCTGAGAAATGGGAGTCACCGTCCAATTGTCACTCTGCTTCTATTTCACTAACTCTGCATTTCTAGCCCAGGCGTCTGGTCAGGGCCAGAAAGGTGAAGCGTACTTGTTCTGGGAGTCCTTCTTCATAGGGCAGGATTGTCGGGGGAAGCCAAGCCAGGGCACTAGCTGTCATATTCCGGTAAGTAGAGAGTTTAAAGTCCCCAAAGCCACTTTGAGAAGCTACACAGAGAAGGTAAGTGTGTAAGTTGAGGGAGCAGGGAGGTGGGTCGGTGAGGGGGTAGGGTGAGTCGGGTGGGGGTGGGGGTGTGGGGTGGTAGTTGGGTCAGGGGTGTGGTTGGGGGGGGGGTTTATTTGCGGGGTGGGGGAGTTGTCAGTAGTTACCCAGGAGTTACAACTGGTTTTAATCCTTCTAACCTTTCCTGGGATGTTATTCTGGTAAGTGAGTCAGAACCATCCAAAGCCTCTGACTTTAACTCAGTGTTTCAAAGGGTTCCAAAGACACAAGGGAAATGCACATCAGAAGTCCAAATTTCCCGGACAATTCTGATGTGCCAGTGCACTGGGACCTCTGAGGTGTCCCCCAGTGCATCCTCGGGAGATACTTCCAGGGTACAACTATCCAAATATCGGAAGTTCTGGGCCAACATAAAATCAGAATGGCTTACAAACTGCCAATTCCACTGTATTACATTGTATACAGACTGATAGCGGAAGGTGCATCACTGGTAAAGCTTACTTTGATATTGAGTTTCATTCCATTGTCATCTGCATCATCATTACTTTTAACCAGGATATTTTCCAGCTTCAAATCCCTGTGAATAATATCTAAAAAAAACAGAGAATATTTAAAAATGAGTGTTCTGGAATAGCGTAGATCCAAAATAATGGGAAGAATTTTCTCCCCGTTGGACGGGCTGGGTGGGCGTGAGCAAGTGCGCAACTGATCGCCGCCATTTTATGTGGGCGGGCCAATTAAGGCCCGCTCAACGTGACACACACCTGGAAGCACTGAGCGCTCCCTGTGCGAGCAGGGGGCAGAGGGAGAGTCAGGGCCTGCAATCTTTCATGCATGCACGCGAAAGCACGCAGAAATCTCCCTGAGGCATGGATCTGCCTCCAGGAGATTATTTTCTTTATGAAAACTTAAAAAAAAATAGAAACAATTATTCAAACATGTCCCCTCATGTGACAGTGTCACATGAGCTGGGACATATCAATGAATTTTAATGAAAATTTTTGTTTAATTAATAAACACTTCACGAAACCTCATCCCGCCCGTGGATGAGGTTTCATGATAAATGCAAAGGCCAACCTGGGCTCTTCGCCTGCCTGCCAACCTTAAGATTGGATGGGCAGCCCTGAGAATCAGTTAAATTAATTAATTAATGGCCTTAATAGGCCTTTGACAGTTCTGTGGGTGTGCAGTGGACTTCGCTGCGCGCCCGCTGAACTGAGAATCAGAATGAGGCGCAGTGACATTGGGATGCACTGCCGATGTCACCGTGCGCCATTTTACGTGTTGACAATTGGGGCCCGTCCCCGGACGCTGACCAGAAGATTCAGGCCAATGTTCCCAGTTTTATGTTAGTATAACAACATCTAATCAGGTAGAACAGGGTGCCCAGATTGGGACCCAAGGACTAGGGTCTGTCCCCTTCCATGACACTTTATCCAGTTTGCTCTGCTCAAAGCTCAAATAACTCAATTGTATTTTCACTTGCTATGGCTTATTCCACAACCCTGTAGGGACAACCATTGATGGGTGCAATCCATTGATGGATAACCTCCCCTGAGTGCCACTACCCATTGGATACATGGATTCATCCTTATTGGTCTTATTTGCTGGCTTGGTCTGTTTGAAATTCCTGGGCCTCAAATTCTCAAATGGATGTTCTTAGTATTCTTGCATCAATGGTACATATTCAGAACTTCCCATAGATACTTCCTTGGATTCAGTAAGCCGATCTCATGCCCATTGCTTTCCACTAACACAGCCCAATTTCTGCCGATCTGATCATGTAACTCAGAGGAGGAAATGCCAACCTCTTGTCATGCTAACAGGACACAGGCCTGGAGTTTTCTCTAGGTTGTTTGTTTACACCCAAAATAAGCCAAACCAGTGCAAAGGAATGAGAAATTTCAAGCACAAATTACTTCCAGAATAAATTGTGTTTTCATGATTTATTGCGCTGGTTTTAAAAACCATAATGCTGGAATTCAGCCTCGCTCCCCCGCCCCTCACCCACACCCATCCATCCCCCCAACCCCCATCACCACACACCCATAGATTGAATTAATCGTATGGCGAGTTTCCGCTAATTGTGCTCACTTTGGGCTTTCAAAAAGACTCATAATTTTAAGCACCTTTTTAAAAAAAAGTGTTGTGGGACACTAATAGATATGTTTTAGTAGCTTGGAAATTCTCTATTAATTTACTAAGAAACTGTCTATTGTACACCAATGTAACCGGCAAATGTAAAAGTTCTTTTAAAGTAATTTTCAGTTATCTAAAATCAGGTTACTCACAGTTGGTGAACTAGACACTCTGCTTAAGAGGCTTATTCTTTGTGAAATGGGATTAAATATTGGGAAAACCGATACCATTGTTTTTGGATCCTCGCTCCAAACTCAGTTTCCCAGCTACTGACTCCATCCTTCTCCCTGACACTGACTGAGACCAAACCTGGTTGTTTGCAACCTTGGTGTTATGTTTGACAGTGTGTTGAGCTTCCCACCACATATTCGCACCATTGTACGATCGCCAGTTTCCACCTCTGTAACATCAGCTGACTCCTGGCTCAGCTCACCTGCTGCGGAAACCCTCGCTCTTGCTTGGACTTCACTATTCCCACACACTCCTGGCTGCTCTCCCACATTCTACCCTCAGTAAACTTGAGGTCATCCAAAGCTCTCGTCTTAACTCGCTCAAAGTCTCATTCACCTATAATCCCTGTGCTTGTTGACCTATGTTGGCTTCTGATCAAGCAGTGTCTTGACTTTTAAAATTATTATCCTTGTTTTCAAGTCCCTGGACAGTCTCACCTCTCCCTATATCCATAATCTCCTCCTGCTTCATAACCTTCCAAGATATCAGTGCTCATCTAATTCTGGCCTCTTGAGCATCCCTGATTTTAATTGGTCCATTGTTGGTGGTCATGCTTTCAATTGCCTAGGTCCCAGCCTCTGGAATTCCTTCAGCACTTCTCTACCTCTCTTTCCTCCTTTAAGCCATTCCTTAAAAACTAACCATTTGACAAAGCTTTTGACCATTTGACCTAATTATCTCCATATGTGGCTTGGTGTTTTGTTTTGTAACTCTCCAGTGAAGCACCTTAGACACATTATCACATTCATTAAATGTGTTATATAACTATAAGTTGTTGCTAATAAGTCAATGTTCGGTTGTATTAATAAAACTGCACCAGGTTAGCACTCCTTAAATATATCAAGGAGTATTTTTGAATCCAATTTTTAAAAAAAATTACATTCTAACTGTTGCCTGATTGTGTTGGTTCATGGAATATTTTATTTTTGGCAATAGATAAATTGGTTTGGGCAGAGCAAAAAGAACTTCTGAAAACCAGAGCAATCTGTGGCCAGATCGCCCATTGCACCCAAGCAGCAACTCTTGGCCTGCTTCTTTTGCGTGCTCTATCACATACTTCTTTAGCCTTTCATTAGGCAAATGGTTTGTACTTTATTTAGATGAGGTCAGAATGAAGTATTGAGCTGCTTTATTTCTCAAGCACCAAGTGAACATTTGCAGCAACAGTTATAAGTGGATTTGCTTAATTGAATCACGCAATTTCTTTTTAAATAATAAGACAAAATAATTAATGATCACCTGGGTCTAGTACACAATGGGTGTGATGCACTCATTGATTACTGAGGCAGTATAATGAATTACTTATTGTTTTGGATCTTTGGCGAATAACATCAATGCCTCATCACTCATTTGTATTTTAACCAGTTTTTGTTTCAGTACATTTTTATATATTAACTTGTGTGAATGTACTTTGATTTCTGGGGTACGGTGGCATAGTGGTTATGTTACTGGACTAGTAGTCCAGTAGGTTTGGCTATTAATCTTGAGGTGAGCTCAAATCCCAACAATGCAAATGAGGAACTTAAGTTTAGTTAATTAATTGAATAAATAAAGCTAGTGTCCATAATGGTAACCATAAAACAACTGATTTGTCATAAAAACTCAACTGTTTCACCAATATCCTTTAGGGAAGGAAACTCACTGCCTGTACTCAGTTTGATCTAAATGTGACTCTGGACCCTCAGTAATGTGGTTACACTTAACTGCCCTCTGAGATGGCCTAGCAAGCCATTCACTTGAATCAAAACTATGTTAATCCATAATCCTCATGATCTGCAGCAGTTCAAGAAGGCAGCTGATCACCACCTTCTCAAAGCCAGTTAGGGATGGGCAATAAATGCTGGCCTTGTCAACAACACCCACCTCTCATGAATGAATGAAAAAAAAGCCCAACATTTAACTGCAGCAGTATCCAAATTATTTATGAGGAATATTGATGTTTCTTAAGTCTCTAAATGTGACAGTACATAAATCCTAAACTTGAATACAAAGATCTGTTAGTGTTAGCAACTTGAGATATATGCAAATTAATAGGAAGATGGGTTTAAACATTATAACAGGTTATGTAGTACATACAGTGTGGTCCATGAGGACGAAATGTTTTTCCTCACCTGATCCCAACTGTCAGACAGACTGGATTAGTCCTTTGACATGGTTTACAAGGGCGAATATTGCAAAGCTTTGCTCAGTTTAACATTTCAATCCAAACAACAGTACCGTCAAAATGTCAGCATAGATTATATGATCAAATCTCTGGACTGGGGCTTTTGACTGGACAATTGTACCAGCACTGAGTCAAGCCTAATACTTAGGGCAATAGCTTTATCTATTATCTATTATAATTTCATGAAGCCCCACACTCCCTACAAATTTTTCCCCCATATTGTCTAATGTTATTAAACTGTTAGAATGACAACTAAACAAACGTGTGGAATAAATCTTAACACTTGAGTCCCTGAATTTAGGAGATTAAGGAGTGATCTAATTGAGGTGCTTATAAGGTGACTGAATCAATTGATGGGGTAGATAAGAGAGAAATTTTTTCAACTGGTGCGGGAATCCAGGACAAGGGGCAATAACCTTAAAATTAGAGCTATGTCAGGATGACGTCAGGAAGCACTTCTTCACAGGAATGGTCGTGAACATCTGGAAGTCTCCCTCAAAAAGTCATTGAGGCTACAGCCATTGAAAATTTCAAAACAGGGATTGATAGAATTTGTTAGGTCACTGTTTTAAAGACTATGGAAAGAAGGTGGTAAATGGAGTTGAGGTACAGATGAGCCATGAACAAGCTCGAGGGGATGAATGGCCAATTCCTGTTCTTAGCTTCCTACTTCAAGGATATGTTGAAAATGTTAGATGTGCCACAATATAGTTACAAATAGTTTTTTTTTCGCTAATACAGTAAGTTGTCAATTGGTGCAATGTAAATATTGCAGGTCAAAGGTCACACAGTGTGAGCCACCACATGGTTTAATTGTAGCATTTTCTATTTAATATTTCTAGAGGGGGCATAAATAACGTACTTGGGTTTGATCAGCAGCAGATGACCACAAGAGACCCCCAAGGAAATAGAACATATAGAATTACTGAGGGTCGTTGGTAAGTATTAGTTAAAATGCTACAGCTGTTAAGGTAGTACAGAGCATCTTACCATTTTTGTGGAGGTAAAAGATTGCACTTGCCAAGCTGGAAATTATCTGTTTCGTTTCAGACTCACTGAAATTGCCTTTCTCTTCCAGAATTCCCTTGAGCTCCCCAAGTTCACAGAATTCAATGACAAGGTAGACTTTCTAAATCAGAAAGGAGGAATGGAGAAGAGTACAGTGACCTTCAGTTAGTGATTTTGCTTATGCAGTAATTTACCTCACATCACCCAATGAAGGAATAGTTGTATGGGAAACAGTCCTATCAATAAACGAGACAAGAAGATAAATGACCTTTTTTTTAATAATAAAAACAGGAAATGCTGGAAAATCTCAGCAGGTCTGGCAACATTTAGTCTTCGGTACTTAATATTGAGTGCAACAACTTCAGACCATGAGCTCTGCCATCCATTTTGTTTTTTTCCAGCCCATCCCCAAGGGCCAGTCTCTAACTTGTTGCCATGTTTTGCTTTCAGAAAGTGCTGACCCTTGTTCTGCTATCTGACCTTTATGCCACTATTAACATCTGCCTTAGTCTTTAATCCTATCATTACCTCTCCCTTTGTCTTTTATCCATGATATCTTTGTCATTTAATCTCTCCTGAGCACCAATCTATCCTTGGCCTTCTATTTTGCTCCACCTGCCCCAACCCCTCTCTTCAACAGCATAAAACCCATCACATTTTTATCTCTTTGAAATGTTAACCCTGTTTCTCTTTCCACAGGTGCTGCCAGATTTGCTGAGTTTTTCCAGCATTACCTGTTTTTAATTTCAGATTTCCAGCATCTGCAGTATTTTGCTTTTATTTTTTGATCTTCATGCCTTCTCTGAAATGAACTTATTTTTAAAAAGTGTGGATTGACTCAATGACAGCTTTATGCACACTTTGAACTAAAGATCATTAACACACTCCAAGGCACCTGCCAACATCAAATTTGAGCTAACCAGCAGGGTGAAATGAGAGCAGTTTCAATCAGTGACTCTGTCACCCTTCCTCCCTCTGTTCAGCATCCCTCCCAGACAGCATGGCTGAGAATAGCAATTGTATGGAACTAAATGCTTGTTCCACTACTTGGAGGTATAATGTGTTGATGGACCACACCTAAACACCAACTCCATCATGTTTTATTGTAACTAAATAAAATGATATCTACCCAACTCCATGATGAAGTGAAGGGCAGATTATCACCACTTGCTAAAATCACAAGAAGGGGCACTTCTTCCTTGTTTGAGCTTGGACGATCAGGTGGGAACTATGATGTGAAATTCACTTGACTTTCTGTCCATGAATTTAAATAGCAAGGTAGGGAGAATAAATGGGGCAGATGTGGCATGACCTCACCATGCATGCTCCAGCCATGCCCCTGCCCCCTACCAGTGGGAAGCCTTTCATCTCATCCAGTGATTTGCATGATTGCAGCAGTTGGGTTTATGAAGCTCTATGGATTAAACTTCACTCTGTTCTACCCAATTTATGGGCCTAAAACAAGCACAATTGTGACCAGTTTAGCAGTATAGAGGCTAATGTCTAACTGGCACCTAAGTTTGGGCCGTTGCTAAATTGGCTGAAGGCTTTCTTTTAAACTGTCCTGGCAGTCGCCTAGAATTAGCACAAGTCTCATTTTAATATTGAAATAAGGTTCTAGTGCTCATCTTAGCCCAGGAGAGAGGGTTTGTGGCCAATGCACTCCCTATCCCTCCAAAGGCAGGAGTTGGAGTTTCCAGCTGCCATGGTTGGAAGATGCCAGAGATGCACTGGAAAGGTCACTTGCATCAGCTGTCTCATGGTAATGAGGAGCCCTCTTACTGATCACACAGGTTCCGATGGCACTGGAGGGCACTGACTGGTGCAATGGTGGTATAACTGCTTGGATTGCGAGCTGCTAATTTTTGGTCACTCTCTTCTCTTCCTGTTACACTTACATTTCACTCATAGTAGTTAATGATTATTGTGACTGATTTAGTTTTCACTTTATAAATCATGGTATGAATGACTTCATAAATCTTTGATTTGTGTCTAATATTTGCCACTGTACAAGGAGTTGGGTGACCTGAGGCAAACCTTATTGCGTAGATTACTGCAAGTGGGATAATGCGAGCCCTTGGGTTATAGCTGTGCAAGAGCAGAGGATTCTAATTGTACAGCTTCAGATTTTAGGAGATAATTGCTTATTGAAATTGCAGTAAAAACTGTGATCGCACAGGATGACTACCGCATGCCTGAGGCTTCCATCCACATAACATTGAGATTTAAATAAGCTTTTGTTTTTTTTAAAAAAAGTCGTTTGGAGAAACAATTGATTTTGAAGAGTGAAATCAAGTAAGTGATAAATGGAGCTGCTTTATATCCAAATGATTAGAGAAATACTGTGGAAATTCAGGGAAAGACTGAGGAAAGCATTTCATCTTTCAAAGGGTGTTACAAGACAGCCCAGAATAGAATGCAGGGCTACGTGACTTTGTGCCACTAGTTACTCAGGTTGTGGAAAATACAGTGCTCCTATTGAAGAAGACAGATGGGTTTGCGTCAATGTTTAATCATGTTTTGTAATAGTGCTCTGCATTAAGCCCATTAGAGTAAGTGGTTCCATTTTGGAACAATGCTCAGATTTTAAACGAAGTGATTTGTTTTCTAGTCCATTAGATAGAATATATAAGTTTTGCAATTTATTCTCACTGGGAGTTGAGTAACCCTTGCATTCATGTCCCAGACAAACTTTTATTTTATTGAGGACTAATGTGGGAAGATTCATTGAAATGATAAAAATTTCCAGTTATTATTTTAAGTGGGATAAAAAATGTTCTTAGAACCATTGAAGGAAAATGTGCCCATAGGTACCCAGGAACAGGAGCAGGCCACTTAACCCTTGAAGCCTGTTCATTCAGTGAGATCATGGCTGATTTATGACCTAACTCCATGAACCTCTCTTTTCCCTATATTCCTTAAGAGCTTTGCTTAACCAAAATCTATCAATTGAAGACTTAAAATTAACAATTGACCAGGAATCAAATCAACAATTATGAAGAGAGTTTTAAACTTCTACCATCAATACATGTAGAAGTGTTTCCTAACCTCACTCATGAAAAGTCTGGCTCTAATTTTTAGGTTATGTTGCCTAGTCCTACATTTCCCAATCTGTGGAAAAAATGTCTCTCTATCTACCCTATCTGTTCCCTGAAAATTTTGACCAAATCGCCCATTAACCTTCAAAATTCAAGAAAATCCAATCCTGGTTTGTGCAATCTCTCTTGATAATTTGACTCTTGAAATCCAAGCATCATTTGAGTCAATCTACACTGTTCTCCCTCCTAGGCCTATATATCTTCCCTGAGGTGTGGTTACCAGAATTGAACATGATAGTCCATGTGTGGTCTAACCACGTCCTTGTATGGTTGTAGCATGACTTTTAATTCCTTGTGTTCTTATTGGGCAGAATTTTACAGCAGCGGGACTTTACCTTCCCGCTGAAGTCAATGAGATTTAGAATGTCTCGCCGCATTTTACAGCCTCGTTCCCACCGAAACGGGGCCGTAAAATTCTGCCCATCATCTCGACATAAAGCCCAGCATTCCATTAGCCTTTTTGGTTATTCTTTATACTTGTTCATTATATTTCATTAATCTATGTTCATGCAACATTAAGTGTCTTTAGACCTTCACTACCTCTAGCTTTTTAGGTTTAGAAAGTTTTCTGATCTTTTCTAGATCCAAAGGAGATTGTCTCACACTTGTCTGCACTGAAATCCATTTACCAGTTTTGCCCATTCACTTAATCTATCAATATCCGTTTGTAATTTTATGCTTCCATCTACACTGACTGTAATGTGGCCTATCTTTATGTCATCAGCAAAACTGAATATATGGCTCTTTATCTCATTATCACAGTTCTTAGTAAATATAGTGAATAGCTGAGGCCCCGAGCTGAATCCCTGTGGAAACCCTGTAAAAAGAAAGGGTGCATCTATTGATGTTACAACGCCAGAGGCAGTACTTGATGCACGTGCGCGCTCCATTGTTAGACAAATGAACGGCATCGTAGATTTTGGAGTGCCATCTATATTCCTGGCGACAAGACATCATAAATGTGCAACATTTTGCATCATTTAGTGCAAAGCAACAAATTACTTCAAAAATTCTTTTTAAAGGCCTTTCATTTAGTTGATTCTCAAGTAAATAAACTAGATTTCTCCAAGGAAGGGTGGAATTGAAACGCTGTGATGCAGCACTAAACATAATTACAAATTTTCACCACAAACTTGATTTCATGTTTGGAGGGTGGTGAAGAGGGAGTTTTATTATTGTAATTTTATCAGAAGCCTGCACTTTGTGGGGAACAGATTTACCTCAAATTGGCCAAGTAATGGCCAGCAGATGGGCACACCATCTAATTTAGGACAGCAAGTGAACTCTCGAAACTGGAGGGTCAATAGGCCCCTCCTATTCTCCCTCTACGATGGGAGAAGCAACCAAATGCCTTTGCAGATAGGCATCCCAACACCATCTCAAACTTTTTTAACTTTAACATCAAAAAATGTATTCAGTATCCAGACCACCATTGGAGGGGAGGGGGTACCCGCTCTGCTGGCTGGCCTTTGGCTGCAGCTGAAGCCAGTCAGACTGAAAGGGCCGCTAAGTCCACTTGGATTATTGGGCCCTTGGTCTGCTGCTGGAAGGCCACCCCCAGGCAGCTGGCCTGTTCCCCAATGCCTCCAGAGATCTTGAGGCCAGCTGAAAAATTCCAGTCAGCATCCAGTATTAGGCCTCAATACTATCGATGTCAGTGTATAAGTCAACCTTTGAAGTATCAAAAAATCCCTACAAAAACGGGGGTCGACTTAGTATAAAGTGAACCGTTGGCGTGGATGATTGCGATTTTGAAATGTCATCGTGGACGTGTATTAAACCCCCATGCATCATCGCTACAGTCCATATCACTTGCTTGATCCCTTGCGCCTAGATAGAAGATGACTGGTAAGCAAAATGTGCATTTGTGGGGTGAAAAATTGAGGCTGACTGCTAATGACAATATAGCATAATATGGCTGAAAAGGGTCAACTATGCCAAATATATGCAATAAAAAAATTTGAGGGGAGTGGAAAAATGGGGTTGTCTTATATGCCGGTTCCACTTACGTACTGCAATTTACAGTAAGGTGAATTGGCTACCCAAAGCTGTGGGCAGTTAGTTCTGTCCACGTTGCCACCCCTTCCCCCTACCCCGCACCCGGCAATTGCATCTCCAGAAAAATCAGCCAGGGGCAGGGTGAAACCCACAACCCTGCATGCTAGCCAGCATATCCCTGTTCCCATCAGGGTCTAAAATTTCAGCCTTACAACAGGCCCAAATGTCCTGGTGTTCAGGAAAAAAGCAAAGGATTCCCACTCCCGATTATTGTCTCTGTTCTACGTGAGGGAATGTGTACTTTGGGTGAGAGACATGTATCAATCTTGACTGTTGTGTCCTCCAAGGTTGGATAACCTGCTGATCCCACACATAGGAGCCAACCATAAGCTTCCTTGATGTTGTACAAGGGGTGAGATTGATTGGTCATCATCCACAGTGGGAAGGAAAATCTGGCGAGTTGTATAATAAGCAGCCAATCCAATATTGCCCATTCTACACCACTGAAAGTTAAAGTTAGCTCTGCAGAGTGTCCCCTTTGAAGAGGTGCCCGAGGGCTACTGGGGGGACCATAGCCCATGAACAGTTATCTGCTTCCAAGTAGGAGGGAAGATAAACAGAGAAAACTGAAGTGAATTAAATAAATTGGTTAAAATTAGAAATAGAAACAGAATAGAAAGGTCACCTACATAATCTGGAACTCTCTCCCACAAAAAGCTGTTAAGGCTAGGTAACTGAAAATTTCAAACTGAAATTGATAGATTTTTTGTTAGGCCTTGGTATAAAAGCTTATAGAATCAAGGTGGGTAGACAGAGCTTAGGAAATGATCAGCAATGATCTAACTGAATGATACATTTGGCCCGGGAAGCTGAATGTTGTCCTGTCTCAATGATCCCATAACAATGTAAGTTGCAGCCTGAGAGATCTGATGAGGTGCAATAGAAAATGCAAATCCTTTTCTCCTCCTAACAATGTGTTCTTAATTGCTGATCTGCAAATATTCCTGATAGCTTCTCCCAATGTTATGGAAAACAATTTATCACGATAGATTTGTTGTAAAAAAACAAAACCATTACTGATTAAGTATCATACAAAGTTCAAAGCTTGTTTTCTGAATTTCTTAGCTTGAAACCCAATACCTTTGTGGTCTCATAAACTTCTGCTAGTTTAATAATATGTTCATGGTTCACCATCTTCAAGATGGCAATCTCCCTCTCCAGCATTTTAACAGCTTGGCTTCCAGCCTGAAATAAGAAGACAGGAGTCTCGTTCAACCTCCACAGTGGATATCACAGCAAACAGTTTAAATACAACACTTGGGAAAAGGACTTTTTTTTTCCCCTGGCCTGAATTAATCATGCTATGGTAGGGCCACTGCTGTTGGTTTCAGGATCCCTAGGTTAAACGTTAGCCTCTCCTCTTGAAATCGGTCCAGTGACCCCTGCTGGGGTTATGTATTGGTGCCAGGTGTGCAGATTGTCATGTTATTATAATGATATAAGACTTTGGGCTTATTTACTGTACAAGACTCAAGGCACCAATCACTCATAAGGAATTGGATAAACATGTTGTGGGTTCGTTTATTAAGACTAGGCACATGGAAACAGTTCTACATAGGTATAAAACTTGAAGGCATTGGTATAAGTATGAGCTCTGCTCAAAGCAAAAGTGAAACTAAGAACAGATCACATGACACATTTCCCTTCTAGTGATGTCATGCTGCTACCCCTTAATGGCATATTTCAACAGATCTGTGACTGCTTGACTTATATAACTCACTGACACCCAGCATTGAGGCAATAATGGGCACTTGGGTGAGGCATTGGAAGGCAACTGGATCATGCAGGATCCTAGGGGCTGCATCTTCCAATGCTGTGCTGCCAGGCAAGGACTTAGATAGCCTCTCCTGAAATATTTGAAATGTTTTGATCATCTGAGAAATAGAAGAATGTTGAATAGCCAGTAAAAGTACAGGTTTTATGTTGCCCCATAATACATCAGGGCTAGGGGTGGTGGTGGTGGTAGATTGGGGGGAGGGTTTGTAGGAGCAGAATAAATGATTACTAAATACATTTAAAAATTTCAACAAAACCAAGCTGCATTCCTATATAGGAATAAACTGGAAAAGGCCAGCTGGGCAAACAATCCCAAAGACAAATCCCTTTTCATCACCTATTTCATCACCTTTATACTCAAATATCCATACAATTCTCTTCTATGCTATCTGACTCACTGACTAATTCATTTCACATACTCACCATAAAGTAATTAAACACCCCAGATACAGAGACTTGAACACATCATCCAGGCTTTAAGAAAAACTTTCTTGGGCTATTGGCATTGTTAACAAAGCCAGCCTTTATGGCCCTTCCCTGGAATGACACACCAGCAGAGTACTGCTGCAGTCTTGCACTGTCAGAGGTGCCATCTTTTAGTGAAGCCAAGACTGCTCTCTCAGGTGGATGAAAAAGATCTTGTGGCACAAGACAAAGAAGGGCACAGTTCTCCCCTGTATCCTTTCCAGTTTTTGTTATTATATATTTTACAGTTTAATGTATTAATGGCTTGGACTTAGGTATGCAAGGCATAATTTCAAAGTTTGTAGGCAACGTGAAACTCAGAAATATAGTAAACAGTAAGGAGTTTAGTAACTGACCCCAGGAACGCATTGACAGACTGGTGAGATGAGCATACACATGGCAGATGTAACTTTACGCAGAAAGGTGTGAAGTGATACATTTTAGTAGGATGAATGAGGAGGAGCAATATAAACTAAACAGCACAATTTTAAAGGGGCTCTCGGAACAAAGGTGGTGAACATACATACATGTTTAAGAGTGCAGTATATGTTGAGAAAGTTGTTGCAAAAGCATCTGGGATCCATGGATCACAGGGTACAAAAGCAAAAGTGTTTGCTGAATGTTTACAAATCACCGGTTAGGCCCCAGCTCAAATATTGCAGCCAGTTCTAAACACGACACTTTAGGAAGGATGTCAAGGCCTTACAGAGGGAGCAAGGAGGATTTCTTAGAATGGTACTGGAGATGAAGAATTTCAGATTTGTGGAGAAACTGGAGAAGCTAGGGTTATTCTGTTTACAGCAGAGAAGGTTAAGGGGAGACTTAATAGAGGTGTTCAAATACATGAAGGGTTTTGTGGGAGTGAATAATGCAAAAACTGTTCCCTGTAGTGACAGAAAGGTTGATGACCAGACGATGCACATTTCTAGAGGTGAGGTGAGGGGAATATTTCTACACGATGACTTGTTCTGTTCCAGAATGCATTGCCTGAAAGTGTGGTGGAAACAGATTCAATATTGACTTCAAATAAATAATTGAAAGGACAAACATTTGTAGGAATATGGAAAAGGGCAGGCAAATAAGGCTAATTGGATAGCTCATTCAAAGAACTGGCACAGACACAATGGGATGAATGGCCTCTTTGTATACTGTATCATTCTATGATAATTGAATGTAGAAGCCAAACTGAATTGAGCAGTCATTCCTGCTTTGAGATTTCCCCCAATTCCAGCTGTATTCACGGCCCTGGTGTTATTATTATACGAAAGGTGGGCAACTGGGGAGTTGCACTAGTCTGAGCCGAAATGGAGAGCCCTAAATTCCAGGGGCTTTCCACATGATGAAAGAAATAGGCTGCTTTCTACCTAATAATGTAAAAAATATTTTTAGCTGTTTTGATCAGGAAGCCCTTTGCAGGACCATAAAGTGTTTGCAGAGACCACCCTTCCAACTCTACCCCCATGTTCCTCTTCCAACCATCAGGTCCATCAGGCAGCCCCTGTGCCCATTGTTCCTGCAGTGCAATTGACAAAAACAGAGCAGAGGCTATGGTTTTCCTTATTTGCATGTTTACAGCATGCTGTGGTGCCGTTATGAGGGGGGTTATTGTTTCTTCTGTGACAGCTTGGCAGTGCAGAGGCATAGCGCAACAGCCTAGTACATGGATATCAATCTCTTTGCACTTGTCCTTAGATCATCCAGAGGAGGAAGGGTTTCCCTGTAACATCCATCTCCACGTCATATCCCCAATCATTTCTCTGTCCCACAGACAACCTGGCCGCGACTGGCAGAGTTTAGTGAGTTGTGAAACATGTGAAAAATTCAGTTTCCTTTAGAAAGCATGTTACCTTTTCCTTGCTCAGTTTCTTGATGGCCCACTTTGTGTCTGTGGGTATGTGTGTAGCTTGAATGACAACACCAAAGCTACCTTTCCCCAGATCTTGTCCAAACTGGTAGTAAAGCTAAAAAGTAATTCAAAGAGTCATTGTGACTTAGTATTAGGCAATTCAACAGTAGCTTAAAACAAGTTAACACATAGGACCACAGCAATGAAGCTCTAACGTAACCCAAAGTTCAATTAAGATCCAAATAAATATATATCTTGAACATGTTGTTTTGTTTTGCGATTCTAATAGGAGAAGCTTAGGAGACTTAAAGGAAAATTTAATGATATAATGCTCTACTGTGAGCTACCTCCTCTGCTGTGGAATGCATGTCCTTAATGAACAACATATTGTGCACGTGCTGCGTGAGTTTCCTCCTCAGGGATGTGACCCCGTCAAAAGAATTCTGTGGTGAAATTTCTGTTCTTCAATGTGAGGTATGTTAATAAAGGAGGACAAAAGGGATCTCGTTTTTTTCATTCAATTTCAAGTGACTCTTGACCAGATACAGTGAGCTTTAGGTGCTGAATACGGATTCCATTCTACCAGGGCTCAACAATGGAGACAAAATTCTACATCATCAAATTTATGGACTGGTGCACTCAGTTTTCTTTTCAGTATTCCGTGTTGCTCAATAGTTATGTTTACAAATGTTAGCAGAGCAGAGATTTTCCTGTTTTCACTTTTTAGGATGAAAGAAATGAGCTAAAGATATGGTGAGCAAAAATTTTAGATTTATAAAAAGTTGACCAGAAAAATACACATTACTCCCACAGTGGCGAAACTGTATGTGAGATAATGGCCAAAGCAACCACAATAAACTGATGCACAGACTCCCCTCCCCCAATTCACAGGTAAGCAAACAATCCTGAGAGAACTTCGAGCTGAGTGATCACTATACCCAACAGTAGAAAGTGGCAGGAAATCAACAGAAGATTCTATGAAGATGAGAAATGAGCAAAGCCAAGTGTAGTTTTCATTCACCAGGCAAGGGTGATGGATCAGAGGAGGTCAAAGTGTTGACACTACCCAAAGAAGCTGTTGCTTGGATTGTTTGGCTGGGAAAGTCTGGAAGGGTGACATGTATTGAGATGAGTACATTTGTCAGTAACAACACTAAATTGCCTTTCTTTTATCTTTGCTTTCCCATATTACTATCTGATAGGAAGTATATCCTGTAACAGAGTTGGCCTTCTTTATGGATAGTACCACAGGTACCAGAGCAATACTTTGAATTCATACTGTTTATGCACAGTAACATTTTATTTAGCCTCTATTGCCATCCCAAAACAACCTGTGCATTGAGACTCTAAAACACAGTTGTATCAGACACCACAGGCTGAATTTTTAGGCTTGCCAGGGGCAGGAACAAAGGCAGACTGGTCCAAAAATATAACTGTACTGTCTAGTACGCTGGTTTCTTGACGCCATTTCCGGTGTGGCCATTTTTGTGGAAGTGGGTTCTAAAGGCCGATTATGCTCATTAATAGCCTAACTAAGGCCAGTTAAAACAGGTTGGGATTTTCCAATTGTAGCTTCCTACACTGGCAGAGTTAGTTTAGGTGCCTGAAGGCTGGCCTTTGGCAGAAGGCCAGAGGGCCAGTGCTCCAGGCAGGCCTAGCGGTCCTCCCTGCTGCCTGAGTGCTAGAGAAGCCCTCCCAGAATGCCCGCATGGTGACTGTGTCTATTTTTCTAACTTCCTGTACTGTTCTGTCCTGCTAGTAGCTACTCTTACCGGGAGATCTGCTGTCATGGTACATCCTGCTCATCATCTTGCACATCCTCTGCAGCTCATCTACAGCCACTCTGCGACATCTGTCATCCAACTACACCTAGGCTGACCCCTCTTTCTTCTGACCTCCACTTTGTCCTCTAGAAGAGTTCTCTGTAACTTTTCAGCTCTGATCAAATGGCTGAAATACTGACACTTTCTTTTCTGATGTCACTTTTTATTGTTATTTTTGTTGTCATAATTTCAAACACCTCTTCATTTATCTTATGGGCCAGAATTTTACACAGTAGTAGCAGGCACATAGCCGACCCAAAAAAAATGTTAAACCTCGTGAGGTTGGGTGCACTGTGTGATATTTCCACTGGCAAACACATGCGGGACTCAGAAGTGCTGCTGCTGATTATTAATCAGCCTCTTAAGACAATTGAAAGTACAATTGAAGCCAATTTTACGTTGCTCGTGCAATTTTGCGTTCATCGCACAGACAAAATGGGAAGGCAGCCAACTCGTTTATTCACTTTTCTCGTCTCAGGGAAGGATGAAAGGGGAGCTAAGCATTGGCTGTGTGGGTTGTTAGGAGTTCAGGTGAGAGTTTGCTGCTGCTTGTTGCTGAGAGTTCAGACCTTTTCCTGTGGTTTCTTCTGAAGTTTTTGCTTTGTTAGTTAGTTTTGAGGGCTCTTTAGTTCTGTCAGCTCTCTTGGAGCATTTCTGCCGAGTGCAGCCTTCAGTGCACGAGGCACCTGCATCTCAGCAGATGGGGATTGTGTTTTCCATGGGGGGTGGCACCTCCTTCCCCTCTCTTCTGCCTCAGAGAAGGGAGAGGAGGCCAGTTGTCTACAGGCAGCATTGCAAGGAGAGACCTGTGGGAGGCAAGGCACAGGCACAGGAGATGCAGGGCCAGCAGGGAATGCAAGGCAAGAGGGACCGCAGAAGACACCACATTCCTGAAGCCAGATTCTACAGGCAGTGATCCAGCTACCTCAACATGCCTGAGGTCCAGTGCTGTAGGAGACTCCACCACTCTGGAGGCACCATGACATAAATATTCCAGATGATTGGCCCAGAGATTGCTTCCAACTGTGTGGGTGGGCACCCAATGCCAGTGGCTCTGAATGTCACAATAGCCCTTAATTTTTTGCATCCGGATCTTTTCAGGAGTCAATAGGGGATCTGTGTGGAGTGTCTCAATCAGCTGTCCACAGTTGCATCAAGCTCATCACTTATGCTTTGTTCAGATGGGTCCTCACATTCATTCATTTCTGTATGGACAAGGACAGCCAGGCTGAGCGAGCCAGAGGCTTCACAACAATTGCTGGGTTCCCCTGCATGCAGGGTGCCATTGACTGCACTCATGTGGCCATCAAGGTGCCAGTGGGTCAGCCGGGTGCCTTTGTGAATCGAAAGGGTTACTCCTCCATGAACGTGCAGATAGTTTGTAACCACAAGACCCATATTCTGCAAGTCTGTGCAAGGTACCCTGGCAGCTCCCATGATGCATACACCCTGCAATACTCCCAGGTGCCCAGGCTGTTTGTGGTTCAGGCTCAGCTGGATGATTGGCTGTCGGGTGACAGAGAATATCCCTTGAAAAGGTGCCTCATGACACCACTCCAGCACCCAAAGACAGAGACAGAAGAGAGGTACAACAGGAGTCATTCCACCACAAGGGCGATGGTTGAGAGGACCATTGGGCTGCTGAAGATAAGGTCCCTCTGTCTGGACCTATCCGAGGTGCACTGCAATATCCTCCAGAGAGCGTGTCACTTATCGTTGTTGTATGTTGTGCTCTGCACAATCTGGCACTGACAAGGGGGGGACCCACTGGAGGATGAGGATGAGGATGAGCGAGGCAGCTCCACAGTCCTCAGAGGAAGACTCTACCAATGGATCTGATGAGGAGACCGGGAAGGCACAGAGTGAGGACATGGAGGCAGACTTGAGGAACCTTCAAGGAGGCAGGGACACCAGGAAGGCCTTGAATCATTGCACCTTCAGCTAGGCTGCCAAGACACAGCTTCACACTCATGGCAAGGGTGCCACCGCCTTCACACACGTTTCTGAGGAGGCAAGCCCTTGACCGCAATGTTGCCTCAAAACCTCTGTAATAAAGTTTGTTGCCCTCACCATCTATCATAAGGCACTGCTGAGGCCCGCACCTGTGGGAAAAATGAAGGACACTCAGGGCATTGAAAGAAAATCTAGATTGATCTCTTTGCCAGAGTTGCAAATGAGGAACATAACAAAATATGGTTGCTGCTGTCATACAAAAGCAGTACATAACACGGATGAAATGAAAGAATGTCACCTGTGATAACCCCACCTGTGCTCACGGTGCCTTAAACTTATTCTTGCAAATGATACATCCTGGTGCCCCCGCCCCATCACTGCCAATGGCACTGGGGGCAGATTGTTGGCTTTTCTCTTGTGTTGGCCCTGATGACCTTGGCGTCATCCTGATGAGCCTGCGAGGGTACGGCCAGCAACAATGCTGGGCACTCATCAGTCATTGTGGCCTTTAAAAATGCCATGGTCACTGGCAGAGGGGCGGAGGAGCTGCTGTCCTTGTAAAGAGCACTGTGAGAGGAACCCAAAGACAACAGGCAGTTCATTCACCAGTGTGAGGCATGTCCGTACCTCCCTGCTCACCATTGATGGACGGGCATCTAGCAAAGAGACCTGCTAAGGTCACTGCCAGTGTGTGTACTTGCAGGTCAAAGCGCGACCCAGGAAATCGCTGATCCTGTTCCTGGAACAGCCTCTCCATGAGAGTCACCACTCTCTCAATGGAGGAGGTTGTGCACTTGGAGCTCAGAGTCAATGCAGTGCTCAAGCTCCTGATGGACTCCTCCATGATAGAGACAATGGCACTCAAACCCTCAAGGATCTCTGCCAGATCTTCTCACGCATCACACTGGACATCCAGCATCTGCCGCCTGATGGACAAATCCAAAGGCTTATCATCTGCCGCCAACTCAGCATCGTCCTGATCTCCAGCAGTCCTTCAACAGCTGGCACCCTGGGCACTCTCTGCCTCCGCCAGCTCCTCGTGGGTGTGAAGTGCCGTCCCCACAGTGCACAGCCATCTGAGCCGATGAACTGCAGTCTACCGACATCCTTGTATCTGAGCTGGTGCCTGGCAATGAGAAAGGGTGTGACGCAGGTGGCTCTGTGTGTGGCTCCTCCTCTGGTCTCAACTGAGGGTCTTCGCGATCCCGGGTGCCTCTGGAGGATGGTGCAACTGAGGGTGGAAGACAATGTGTCAGTGGTAACAATCATCACATATTGAATGTGCATGCTAGTGGCCTGGCAAGACTATGGACAGCAGCTTCATGGAGCCATCGTCAATGCTGGATCACTGGGGACTCTTGATTAGAAGTTATTTTTTGAGATGAGGGGACCCTACATTGTTTGCAGTCTTTGCCTGTCCCACATCTGTCCACTGGGATCTTACCTTCCTCTGTGATGCCTGCTTCTCCGCGACCTGATGACCTTGGTGCACACTTTCTCTCGATTTCTAGGGCGTCCATCTCACATTTGCTCAGGATGAGCAGGTTGGCCACCGCACCATCCATTCTTATGCGCTCACCGGTATTGTGGCTTCTATTCTGTAGGACAAAGGTTCATTCATTTGACCACCCTCTACCTGCAACACCATACCATGTTGGCCCCCGCTTCCCCACCCCCCCATACCAGGAAGCAGGTTGAAGTGCCCATCATATTCACACACCTGAGCCTTATATACACCCAGGGCTACTGGTCTGATCTCCCAGCTTTAGCAGACACAGGTAGATGAGCCTCCTGTTACTCTGAATCTTACAGCCCTGAACACCACAAAGGATGGTCACCCTTCAAGACTTCTCCACACAGTACCATGCTAAATTGGTACTCACCCTTGCCAAGCACAGAAGATCATTAAAACTTTTTTGGCACTGAATCCAGATGTGGTGCACCACATCATGCCTGCTGACCTGGGACGGCACCTCTGCCCAGGCCTTCTTCATTTGTTTGGGTGGCCTCCTCTTGCCATCCCACAGTATCACGATGTCGTGCCTCGCACTCTGCCTCCATGAGAGTGCTCAGGCACTTGTCTGAGAAGCAGGGGGCAGAGTGCCCACCTGCATTGCTCTCCTGCCTGGCCTGCTGAGCAGGTGCTGATGCCATAACTTTAGTTCATATTTGGACAGCTCCCTGTGCCTCCTCTGGAACTCCTGGCAGCCTTCAGGATGCTGCCTCAGCCACTTTAAACCCCCTTGTCGGGTTCCCATTGGGCCAGGCACCCACCACACTCCCGTCCCTGCCGGCAGCCTTTCACCAATGTGGGGGCGCATTTCATGCTAGCTGGCCCTTAAATGGGCAGCCAGCATGAAATTGCATTGCTTCAATGTACATGGGCAGAAGCGGAAATCCGGGCAGGTTCCAGCACCCTCCCCCACTGAACCACCACCCCCCGACACCCCGACCTCGCATGCCCAAGAGGCGCAAAGTTCAGGCCATGGCCTGTAAATGGAATTTTTAGCATATGTCTTAGCGTCCACATTTCAAAAGCCTCTATGTTCTCCCACAGACCTTTATTTATCGTCCAGGTTTCTGAGGTAAACGGGGGAAGTGGATAGAATGTAGAATCATATGAGTTTATTCATCGTTACAAGCTTGGGTTTTCTTGTTGATAATACACCCTTCATTTTTTACTGAAAGATTTTTAAAAATTGGAATGAGGGCCTGTCCGTGCTGAAGTGCCCTTTCTCTTACCAAATATTCCAGCTTGCTGCTCCTTTCAAGCTGAAAGACATCTGGATTGGCCTTGGTAGCCATCTCACCACCCTTAATTGGACAGAAAGCTCTAACTATGCCAATTAAGGGGGCACCCCTCTTAAAAACCTAATGTGTGACTCTTATTCCTCCCAGGGTGGGCTCAGAGCTGGAAACTACCTCGTGCAAAGGCTCTAGAATCCCCACCCTCCCCAGCACCTACCCTCCCGTAGCAGCTGGCTTGCAGTGACCACTGAGAGGTTATAGATATCCTAGATCTAAAAGCCAAACAGAGAGAGTGTGCTGTAGAGTAAAGGGTTAACATCAGAAGCGTACATGATGCCGATGTAATAATGTCAGATCACATGACTGAGAAGCAAGAAAGATCTAGAAGGAGGAGAATCTCCAACCTCATGCACAGGTCCAAGTATGTTAATAGCCACTGTAAGTAAAGAGTGATGGTTCTAAGAAACAAAAGACTTTAGTGGCATATTTTGGGAAAGTAGACAATCCCCAAAACTTCCCGTCTAGACCTCAGGCACACAATAAAACATCCAGCCCTCAGAAGCAGGTGGCTTGTAGTGACCACAGAGAGGATGTAGATATCCTAGATCTAAATGTCAAAGAGTCTGTGTGCTGGATACAGGCAGAGTGAGCCTGCCTTCCTATTGAGGACACTGGAACACCAGTAACTTACATACATTGTTCTGATTTCCATGCACAATATGGTAAGGAGAGTTTGGAGAAATCCACCTCAGAAGACCTCCAGACCAGTACTTTAGAGATGAGGAGCTCCACATCTGGCATTCACAATGTGCCAAACTAATAGTTGTTTTATGTAGAAAGCTCCTTGAACTAGAGTTTACGCATCTGGATAGCACTCTATAAAAAAGACATGGGGCAGAATTTTTCATCCCATGGGCGGGCACGTGCCCGACCCAAACAGGAGTGAAATAGTGCACTCTCACGATCTTTCAGTCAGCAGGCACGAGCAAGAGGTGACAGTGTGCCCGCTGACAGTTAAGAGGCCTATTAAAGCCTTTACACAATTAACTAATTTGCATTTTTGCAGCTAGCTCAACCGCTCGGGTGGCAAGTGGGCAAATAGGCCAGGCAGCCCTTGAGTTTTTAATGAAACCTCATTCACAGGCAGGATGAAGTTTCCAACAATTACTAAAAAAAAATTAAACATTTTTAATATCACTTTTAACATGTCCCTCTTCATGTGACTGAATCACATGTTTACATCATTTGTAAAATGTTTACGTTTCATTTTACAACCCTTCAGCTCCCTTAGGCAGCTCTGAACCTTCAGGGAGCTGTCAGTGCACACTACCCAGTGCATGCGCAGACTTCAGTGCTCGCCCTCCTTCCATCCCCACCCCGGCAGTGCTGAGGATCTCATCACGTGTTTCACGCTGGCTGGCCGTTAGTTGGTCAGCCAGCGTGAAATCATGGGCAACAGTCCGTCTTGTGGCCATTCCCAGGCCCACTCGCCCGACAAGGGGAAAATCCTGCCCGTGCATACATTGGAGAAGTGTAAGGCAGAGCAATAGGATTGATCCCAAGTAGAAAAGAAATTATTTACAAGGAAAAATTTACAAACCTCAACCTCTACTCTCTAGAAGAAAAGTGAAGGAGCTCTCATCAACATATTCAAAATATTAAAAATATAGATGAAGTCAACCTGGAATCTTATTTAAAAGCAAGATCGAGCTCACATGAACCAAAGGAAATAGCTTTAAAGTGCAAGTAAATTTAGAATTGATATTAGGAATAACTTCTTTAAATCGATAATATGTCGGGCAGGCCAGTTAAGGGAATATATCAGAGATGTTCAAAATACGGTTGAATTATGAGATTGTGAGAGTCTGTACACTAGAAAGTGGAGTTTTAATAGATTTAATAGCCTTTGGTTTATCTTCGTCTGTCTTATTTCTTAAAACAAAGATTAATTTAAATAGAATGAGCTATCTTAGAAGACCTATGGTTATTTTAAGGTAGTCTTGGAGAGAGATTGGAGCGGTGATGTAGAACTTTGCTATTTCAGATACATATTTTTCTGCCTTCAGACAGCCATCAGGAGATACCTACCATTAAGTGGGACACCAGTGAGGCAAGATGTTAGAACCCATGCCAGGAGTCTGCCCTTTATATCATGAAGCCTTTATCATATTTCTTTCATCTAATTGAACATTGAAAGGATGGGCACTCTGCACAATTAACAATTTGAGATATTCTTAGCCTTAATACCCCACCATCCTCATGCATCCTTGATTGTGCATCATTTGCTGCAGAATGGAGCATTGATGGAGGGGAGGGGTTGCACTGCCACAGCTATGCACTCATTAAGAAAGACATACACGTGGACCACAAAATATCCACAAGTAGGTGTGCGCTCCATCCATGAAAGGTATGCAATAAATATTTTTAGCAACAGCTATCTCTACTGCCTTTATTATGTGCCTGTTTAATCAGGCATAAGGCATCAGAAAGTTTGTGTAGAAAGACCATTGCTTGTGGCTCTCACCTCTGAGTCAGTGGAGACTTGAACATGTAATCTAGGTCGAGGGAATACTCAATTGTCAGACAGGCAGTGTTCGATTATTCCTGATTTAGTTGTATTAAAACCTGCTTGATGGGCTGAATGACCTGCTCCAGTTCTCGTGAATGGTTGCTGGTTTAAGAAAAGTTAACTATGGCCAACCATGAGGGTTTACTAAAAAAGTTTATATAAGGATAGAGGAGCATTAGTAAGGTTATCGGAGTGATACCAGAACTGCAGGGTTATATCTATCCGGAAAAGATGAATAGGCTGGATCTTTTTCTTTTTTAAAGAGAAGACTGAGGTGTGACCTGATAGAGCTTTTTAAAATTATGGAAGGTTTTGATACAGTAGACAGAGAGACATTGTTTACACTAGAGCAAAACCAAAGGCCATCAATTTCAAATAGTCAACAAGAAATCAATTAGGAAATTTAAAAGAAGCAATTTTTTTTTACATAGTGTTGAGAGTATGAAACTTGCTACCATGGGGAATAGTTGGGGCTTATAGTGTGCATTTATTTAAGGAGAAGCTAGGTAAACATATGAATGCAAAGGCAATAGACAGTTCTGCTAATAGAGTTCGATGAGAAGAGGGCTCAAATGGAACATAACTGCCTATATGAACTGATTGGGCTGAATGACTTGTTTCCATGCTGCATGTTCTATGTAATTTTATGTAATGTTCCCTACAGATTCATAATATGTCTGACCTGGTAGCAGTCAGACCCTCATACAAATGTATTCCCTTTGTAAATGTATTCCATTTGTTATAGGAAAGTAACTAACTACATGATGATCAGATGTCCCCGAAGCTCGTGTGTGCTTCATTCCCTTTGAAAGAAAGATGGGAACCTCAGAAAATAAACTCCAAAGTCAGTGCTGCTGTGTTATGTCTGCATTTGACTTTGTACCTCTCAGTGCCAGTTCCGAACCGCATTTATCAGAGGCAAGACTTTTTTTATCCTTTCATGGCACATGGGTGTCGCTGGCAATGCCAGCATTTGTTGCTCATTCCTAATTGCCTTTGAACTGAGTGGCTTGCAAGCATATTTCAGAAGGCAGCTAGGAGTTGACCACATTGATATAGAGCTGGAGTCACATGTGAGCCAGACCGGATAAGATGGTCGATTTCCTTCCCTGAGGGACATTAGTGAACCAATGTTTTTTTTACAACAATCAATGATAGGTTCATGGTCACAATTACTGAGGCTAGCTTTAAAATTACAGATTTATTAATTGAGTTCAAATTCCATCCACTGCCTTGGTGGGATTTGAACTCTTAAGCCCAGAGTATTAGCCTGGTCCCCTGGATTGCTAGTCGAGTGACATTATCACTGTGGCACCATCTCCCCATAAAGGGCTGTAGGCCATTTGAGTGGGTAGAAACTGCATTGTAACCCTCTTAAATCAATCCCCATCTCCAGTTAATGGCCTGAATTGGTGTTTTTTTTACTGCATTTGCTAATTCATTTACATTAGGACCACAGTTAGAAACTTATAACTATCATCTCTGAGCGGATGAACGTGCCAAGCTATGCAACATAATAGCCCGGATGTCATTCTAGAAATTATTAAGTTCATGTCATGCAGAATTTCACTTGCAACGTTCCTTACTCCGATCTAAGAACAAAATGCACTAGTGTGACATCCTCATTTTCCCTATACCAACCACTTTCCTGGCATCTCCGAAAAAGATTATGAATTTCCTGATGAGCAGCTATTGTTCATGTTCCACAAAGACACATTGAAATTGTCTGAACTCATTATGCTTTGGACCCATACAATCAACAGAGAGTGGAACCTTCCAGATTGCCAGTCCAGACTTGATGTGCGTATATGCCCCAGGGAAGAAATTATTATTCCACAAAGTGGTGAAATTTAATAATTTCATGAATGTTAAATAAACATGCTTCATCCAGGACGATTGCCAGACACAGCATTTTGCTTGCTAATGCAATACTTGGAAGTAGAAACTGAGGAATCATTTCAGATGGAAGCAGGTCTTTATTTTATTTTTATCAAGATATATTTATCAAGAAATTATATTTAACCTGATTACAAGCTTCTCCTTCCAGAATAGTGTGATTTATAGTGAAGGGCAGCACTTTTACAAAGCTGAGCCGCCGGGGAGGTCTTATTACATAACTTCCTGCCTTCAATTGCCCCACCCCCAACAGTCCCGCCATTGGTCGTGACATACCACCTTCCCACACCAATTGGAAAACAAACAGACTCAATTACCTGATTGGATGATGCCTGACTGTCAACCATCCATCCTTTTCATCCCATCTCCAATATCTTATATCTCATAAATAAAAGTGTTCAAAGGAAATGAAAACAAATTCACACACTATTATTTTTCATGTCCCTATAATTTTACTCCTGGGTTGTTTGCAGCAGTGCCCTGGAGATAAATCTGTAATTCCTGGAGACTCTTAGACAATCTTGGCAGATTAACAAATGCACAACCTGTGCTTTTCCATTCAGTGGATTTTGTGACTTTCTAACATTAGGAGAACAGGGCCTAATTCAGATCATCAAGTCACAAAGTCACCCACAACTTGCCTTTAATAATGACATGCTAATTGTCTTTGATTAACTCAGGCATTTCTAAATGCTTACTAATTTTATCTTGAGTTAGGAATTCTATGAATTTTGTCTAGAACTGATGTTAGACTGACTGATCTATCATTTAGCCTGATTATCTCTTCCTGAGCAAGATGCGTTACATGAGCTATTCTCCAGTCGCATGACACAATATTTGAGAATTGATTAATTGAGGGACAGTCTCTGCTGTCGTCTTCTTTGGCCTCTTTGAACAGCCTTCAGGGCCTGGTGATTTATTCACCTTGTGTTCCATTAATTTGTTCAGGAGCAGTTCTGTTTCTACAGTTAGCACTAGCCGGCTGTTTAACAAAGTGCTTTCTGACCCCAGTGCTGAACTTGTCTTTTATCAGTTTATGTGTCACTTGTCATAAAAATATAAAAACACAGTAGCAGGAGTAGACCATATGGCACTCCAGCCTGTTGTGCCATTTAATATAACAATGACTGATCTTCTGTCTCAGCTCCACTTTTCTGTCCATTCCCTGTATCCCTTTATTCCTTGAAAAATCTAACTATCCCAACCTTAAAAATATTCAACGATGGAGCATCCACAACTCTCTGGGTTAGAAAATTCCAAAGATTCATAACCTTCTGAGTGAATTGAGAAATATCTCCTCATCTCAGTCCTAAATAGTTAACCCCTTATCCGGACACTGTGCTCCCTTGTTCTAGATTCCCCGACCAGGGGAAATCATGGTTTAACTTGAAATAATGATTAGCATTAACATTTTCTATTTCACTTTATTTTCCTCTACATACGACCCCCTCTCATTCAGATTCCCTTGAGCTAAATCTAAGTATTTCTCAGAACTTGCTTGCCTAGAATTTTTTAAAAATTCATTCATGGGATGTGGGCATTGCTGGCAAGGCCAACATTTATCACCCTTCCTTAATTGCCCTCGGGAAGAAGGTGGTGAGCCATCTTCTTGAACTGCTGCAGTCCATGTAGTGTAAGTACACCCACAGTGCTGTGAGGGAGGGAGTTCCAGCTAATGGCACACAATTTGCTGGATTGGGCATCTCACATTCGCCGTGATGGGGGCCCGTTACTTAGATTATTTTCCTTACTACTTAGCATGAAAGAAGATCTTGCACAGCATGTTGATTTTCGTGTGAGCTAATAGCAGCATGGTGAGGACAACAAGGCACCTGAGACCGTGATGGACAACGGGACCAACAGACTATCTCCTTGGCCAATGAGACTGAAGGATTGAGAAAGAAATGGAAGAATCACAGAGAAGGAAATGGGTCAATTATCATCAGATTAGGTACAGAAAGAGAAATAAAGGGAAAGGAACATTCTATGTTCGCAAGGCCAACAGCAAGCTTCTGCAATTCGCAACTCATGAGGTATCTCTTCCTTGCTTGATGATTTACACATTAATAATGGTAAGGTACCTTAAACTGCTATTATTTTCCCAGCAAATTCTGGGCCGTTGACACCTTATGCCAAAATCATTTTGTAACACCAGGGATAATTCATTCCAGCTGAGATCCCACACAGTGGGTGATGCCTTCTCTTCCCAGCAACTGAAGAAGAGCTTTATGAGATTACACTATCGAGAATCCTTACACAAAATGTTTGTCTCAGGTCTACAAAGCATGAAAAGGTGGCCCACAAACAATTGTGCTTACCCTGGGAATTTTGTTTCAGTTTGATGCTCTAATATTTGACATATCTATTGTAGAGGGGCAAATTTGATCAGGCCTTGTGAGATGGGAGTGTGGTTCAGATAATTGATGTCATGGAGTTATTGCCTTATCTCTGACTTGTGTTCTTAGCCAACAAGGCTCTGCTCTGGGAGACTGGCCTCTACCCATCATTTTTAAGCAGGCATCACAATGTATGGGAAATAAAGAGGCGGGAAGTTCAGTAACCGGGGAATATAGATTTAAGAGGGCTGATAAGAATATATTTTATTCAGTCCGTTGTTGTGATAGCAATTGCATTGCCTGAAAGGGTGGTGGAAACATATTCAACAGGAACTTTCAAAAGAGAATCAGATAAAAACTTGAAAAGGAAGATTTTACAAGGCTGTAGGAAGAGTGCAAGGGAATGGGACTAATTGGATAGTTTTTTCAAAGAGCCAACACAGACACAATGGGCCAAATGGCTGTCTGCTATGCTGTAAGACTATATAATTCTATGCTATGTGTAGATAGATATACTTTTATGTATCGCTGAGGCAGAGATTTGTGAGGTCACGAGGAGGCTTGTAGGCATACAGCTTTTTAACTTGGGATTATTTAATAGTTGAAAAGAACACACTTTCCCTTCAAAGGGAAAAAGAAGTATAACACGGGAGCGCTAATTTAAAAAAGTAAATCACAAATAAAAGATTTCAGTGAAACTATGGCCAGAATTTTCCGGCCCCATTGGCATCGGGCACTATTGTGGGTGAGGGGGAACGTCATCGTGAAACACGTTTGCGATCATCCACTCCAACCGTCAATGGAGAGCTGTGTTTACTGCCACCGCACATCAGGAACCTAGTTTCAATACTTTAGCATGTTATTATAAGCCCTGCTCACCAGAATCATCCCCCCACCCTAGATCGTCCGGGCGACCACGCCGACGTGTTTCACAACTGTACATAAGCAATGTGCTCCTGGCTAGCTTCACTTCACTCGGGACCTTGAGGTTTGTTTGTCTACCTTGTTTCAGGCAGCATTCGAGATCATCAGTGCCAGGCTTCACAGGCAGCACCACATTACTTTTAGGCAGGCTCATGGGTAGCTCCCTACCTACCAGACCAGCCGCAAGGCCGGGGTGGCTTTTCAATGGCTGCAGGGTTAGGACTAGTTTGGTGGTCTCAGGCAAGGGAAGAGGCTGCGGGGTGAGCGTTGTACTGGGGAAGGGGGTATCCCAGGATGTGTGTGGGGGCACATGTTCATTTGTGTAAATGGCTTGAAAATGGCAAGAGCTGAGGAGGCAGCCTCCAGAAGAGATGAGGCCACATGGAGTTGTGAGGATTTGTGAGAGAGTGAGTGGTGATTTCCACTGAGCTGGCAGTGAATGTGTAATGGCCTTGTGAGTGTGTGAGTTTAGAGTGATGAGATGGTTGCCTTAACCTGGCAGTACAGATGAGATCATTCATCTGTTATCTGCACTGGATGGCCAACTTCTTGTGTGCAGCATTGACACTGATCACCTCTGCCACTGCCTCCCAAGCTGGAGTGGTGAGACTGATGGCCCTCCTGTGGCCAGAATGGGAATAGAGGACTTCACAGCGGGCCTCCATGGCATCCAGAAAGCATCCCAGGGATGTGTCACTGAATCGGGGGGGGCTGCACTCTTCTTGGCTTTTGGGGCCTTGTCTTCAGTGGACCAGTCCTGGGCTGCAAGCAGTAAGAAGTGTGCACGTAGCTGCAGTTTAAATATGTCACCCTACATGAGGAAGCAGTGAGGTAACGGAGTGGCGGGCAAATCAGAGGCTGCCCACCGTCAAGATGGAGTGTTTCCTGTGGCTGCATAATCAGTGAGGAGGAGATGGGATGATGCAGTGCGAAAATGACTTTTATCCTGTCCTTCTGCATCTTGTGCAAATCTGGGACGATACTGCCCTATGTTACTCACTTGCATACAATTTCCCTAAATTCGCTTCCATTCATTGTGCCTCCCCCACCTTAAAATCTCAAGTTTCCGCCTCAAACACTGCAAATTCCAGTTCTCATTATGCTAATTTATATGTACTACTAATTCATAAGTACTACCTCAAATGACCCTTCCTGTATAGTGATCAACATCCAGTACACTCTGGTGGTGATGCGAAATATCAAGAAAAACTATACTGAAGGGGTCATTTTGTGAGGCTCCTCCACTGATGCAGAGCCTTCTCCTTACTGGTGAGCACCAGTCAGGGAATCGGGGCTATCACATTACCTTCAACCCACACTTTATACCTGAAAGTGTTCTCCGCCAGCTCCTCAAACTGGCTCCTTTGGAAAATCCACGGCATTATCAGGTTTTCTCCTGAGCATTTTTTGCCTTCCAAGTCAACAGTAATTAAAAGAGGGTTCAGGTCAGGGATGGTGAAACTGGGTATGGCCAGCAACACGAAACAGGCAGTATTGCATTGCTTGCCTGTTATACACTGTACCTGACATTCAGCTCCATTGGTTCATTATCACATGTACCATATAATGAAGGACAAAAGCGATTCCAATTGTTGGTGTTCCTGCCAAAGTCTACTTTCACCCCTTAGACCATCAGTAGTGTGGACCTTGTCTGCACAGTTCAGAGACTTCACCCAACACTTAGGGGCTGTCAGAGATTGCAGATGAGCCATTAACACCCAGCTGCAGTTAGGGTTGCCAATTCTGGCTGGGTATATTCTGGGAGATGTTGGCAGATGTTGTCATAGAAAGCTGGCTGCTTAGCACGAATGGGGTCATACTCGTGCTGGGGGGTATGCAGGAGAATTGGATTAATGGTGAATTTAGGTCTAATGCAAGCAATGAACCATTTTCTTCCTTGTTGATATTTTGAATTCATTGGGCAGTATCTTCTGGCTGGCTTTTGGGTGGTGGATCCCGCACTTAAAATGTTGCGCGAGCGTCCCGACGTCAGCGTGCGGCATCACGATATTTCAGTAGGCGGGCACACTATGCAGTGGGATGTGCACCCGCCATTAATTTAAGGCCTTTAACTTGCCAATCACCGACGATTTTGAGGGGACTGTGCGAACTTCGGTTCAGCGCATAGGCCCAACGGGCAGGCGGGTAGGTGATTTCTTTACAAACCTCATCCAGTGGCGGGATGAGGTTTGATAGCGGTTTTAAAAATGTTTAATAAAGTTTTTGTTTATTTCATTAACATGTGTCAGCCCATGGGACATTTTCACACGAGGGGGACATATTAATTAATTTTTTATTGTTCTATTTTTTATATTTGCCAGCCTTTCAGTGATCTCCCTGAGGCAGCACTTTGCCTCAGGGAGATGTGCACTCCTTCACGCACATGTGTGAAAGAGTGCTCTCTGACAGTTGGGGAATCCCTCCCCACACCCCTGTACAGGAAATGCATAGCACTTTCCATTGGGCATCACACCAATTAAGGCCCGCCCACTTAAAATGGCGGTGGGACGCATTTCGGTGGTGGCGATCGGCTGCCCGCCTGCCAAGCCGGTGGGGCCCACCCGCCCATCAAGGGCAAAATTTTGCCTATTATCTTTTCCATTGTATGTGAATATAAAGAATAATAAGTTATGATGCTTCCTAATGGATGTTTGTTCTGCCTGTTGGATTTTTCCCAAATGCAGGGGACAGATCTTTGTGCCATTGGAACAGCAGCAACTCTGTAGGCCACTTTTTGAACTTTCTAGCACATGTCAAAGATCACGCAGGGAAGACTTGTCCTCTGCCAGACTACTTGGAGCCTGCAGGGTCGCCTGGAGCAGTGCATCCTCCAGGAGGGTAAGTCCACTGTTACCCGCACTTCCATGGCCTTCTGCCCAGAAAAGTGAGACAAGTGACTGACTGCCAGTGGTTTCCTGATAGTGCAAGACTCTGAGCTGGAGATGGACTTATGGACTTTGGAGCACCAAGTAACAACTGCTCCAGACCTCTGATCTCAATGGCTGATCATGGGTTTTAGGAAACCCCCATGCCTCCAGATTCGAACCCCCAGGGAAGGAGCAGGACATTGTTCACTCTCACGGGGACTCTCTACAGGAACCTGATTCCTCCAGGATCTCGCTTCTGATTGGGTTTGCTGTGTTGGATGCAATGTCACCACAATCCTCATGATGATGTGAGTTGCAATTTCTTTCACCTTCCTGCTGGCTGATGATGTCAAATTATGGGACTGATCGGTTTAAATATTGTTTTAAAATCTCCCGGAATGCTTTCCTTGGCCACCAGGAAATTGAAGCCGTTTCCTATAGACCCTCAGCCATCCTGAGAAGGTTGGCAACCCTCGCTGCAGTCACAGTAAACCTTTCTTTAATAAATCGCTCAAATGATTTTTTTTAGTATCTACATGATTTAAATCACTCTGAAATAGACAGCCACTCTGCTGTATTAAATATTTACCATAATTGTAATATTCATTCTGCCTCAATCAAGGTAATCAACTGGAAGAAGTATGCTATGTCTTCTGGTTCTCATAAGTTAGAAACAATCACACTTTAGGCCCAAAACACTGGAGCTTCACTGAGTGTATTTCTTTCTGCTCTCAATGTGACAGGTAGACTGATAGACTGATACAGTGTTACTCAGCTCATGACTGAAGAGCAGCAGTGAATGTAGCACCCCAGATGCATATTATCATAACATTTCTTTGTGAATAATATAACAATATAACATCCCTTTCTTTAAAAAAACAATATAACTGTTCCAATCATTAACCTTTTTCTAAACAAAAGAAGATTAACATTCAACTTTATGAATAAACTGAACCTCTAAAGAATCTGTTATAACTTGTTTTCTTTTCTCAGAAAAACATTATTCATGATATCACTTAGGTGGTAGGATTTTGTACCTTCATCTTGTAGATTTGCCATTCATCACTCTCAATGGTGAGTTGGCACGCCTCACAGGCGATTATGTGCGTGTTGCTCCTGGTGTTGTAGGATGTTGATGCTTGATGTTGCTAATGTTGTGTCACTTGCTGGTGACATTGTTGATGTTGCACTGCTTGTTGGTGGTGGTGATGTCTCGCTGGTTAGTGATGTTGCTGGTATTGTTGATGATTTTTTCTGCTTTTCCAGTTCAGGTGTATGTTGGATATAGACTGTGTTCCTTCTTATTTGTTTACTGGTTTCAGTCTCAATGATGTGTGACTTGAAGTCTCAGCTTCACCACCAACTTTTGCTGGGTTCCAGGTTTTCACAATTGGATCCTGTGGACGTACAGTTTGTCCTTTCAACAGCCCAAGACAGGGATTTAGCATGCTTGTTGAAGAATTGACCTCCATCTAACTGTACATCAGTGAGTTGTTGTCTTACTTCCTGCTGGTCACTTGGAGGGAGTATCTTGTTGTCTTATACCTTCTTCCATTCGAAAGCTCTGCAGGTGATTTCATGTCAGCTTTGAGAGGTGTAGATCGGAGTGACAATAAGGCAAAGTTTGGGTCTTCCTTCATCTCTCAGCATTTCGTGAGGGTTCTCTTGACCATTTGGACATGTCTTTCTATAAACCTGTGACCGTTGAGTGATGAGGTAATGATGTTGAACCCATAATCTTTAATGAAGTGTTCCAATTCTTTGGAGGTGAATTGGGTTCCATTTTCACATAGAATCCCTTGCTCAGCAAACAGAACTTGTACTGTTGCAATGATTGCTGTAGCTCTCAAATCTTTCACCTTTCAGATAAAGTGATTTTGAGTAGTAGTCTGCAACTATGAGATATCATTTTTTATTGTGTGTGAATAAATCAGCTCCCACAGTATGCCATGGTCCGGGTGGTACCTCCAGTAGCCATCATCTCCTCTTTCTGCTCTCTATTTCTGTACTTCTTGTGTATACTGCATGTGGACCTCATTCTATCAATGTCTTTGTAGATGTCTATTTAGTACATAGCTGATCTGGCTCTGAGTTTACACCTCTCCATTCCCGTGTGACCTTCATGCTGGAGAAGTTCTTCCTGGACCTGGCTAGCAGAATAAAATCTTCCAGTGAGATGTCACCTCTGATAGACCAGTACTGTCGTATTGCTGCCTGTGTTTGCTGCATCTTATCAGGTGATCCATGGATCGCTTGGTGAGAGAGCATCTGTAACTCTTCATCTTTGCTGGTCTCACCTCTAATTTGACTCAGTTTTGGTGGTGATACATTCATTAGGTGACGGATCTTTATACCTAGACCTTTTATCTCATTACTTACTGAGAGAAGCTGTAGCTCTTCACAACTGCTCAGCCCCAGGATAGCAGGACAATCTGTTCCAGTGACGTAGAACATACAGTTAAAATCTTTTGCTTTGTGTGTCCCTCTGATTTGGGTCATTCCCAGCTGCCAAATCTCAGCTCCCTCGTATCCTCGTATGCCATTAGCATGACACGACTCGGTTTCAGAGTGCCTTTCCTTGGGTAACCATTTTCTTTTAAATTTTCTAAAAGAGCTTCTGGCGCAGCCTGAGTGTCGTGATGTTACCCTGTGCTCCAGCACCCTGGGATATATTCATTAAAGTGATAGTTCTTAGCTCTTTACGAATACTATAACGATATAACACAAAAGATGTCTGTAATCTGAGTTTCCAGATTACACAGTCTAGTAAGTAAAGGAGTGGTGTAGCCATCAAACCATACAAGCCAAGGTTTGATTCCCAGCAGGTTTTGGATTAGCTGAACTCACCGTTTGCTGTGCTACAGTTGGCTTCATCTTTAGAGTGGGAGGCCCTTGGGAGTATTGGCCGTGCATCAGTGACATGATCATTGACAAATGTTTAGGGCACAGGATGACAGGTTGACTTTGACGTCAATGGAACTGATAATTAGGAGAGATATAAAATGGGCTGCCAATTACTATCAACTGTTTTGCACTATTGCACAAAGTCAACATAACCCTGAAACAGTTGCTGTTTAAAAAGTTTGTGTTCTAGGTTGGGGGGGCGGGGGGGCATAGTTTAGTAGGTGAGGAGACATGAAGCTGGTTGTCAATTTTGGAAAACTGTTCTACATTTTTAGTATACGATCCTCTCCATCATAAATGATTCTCCAATGTTTAAAAATGCATGACATTTGCTAGTAGTATCCCATATGCTTTATTTCTATCTCAACTTATAGTCAACCTGACACAATGTTTAACTTAAATTGTTACTGAAGAACTCAAAACCTTTCTGTACTATAGATGGACTATTGCTAATCACTGCATTATTTTGCTTTCTGATTTTGCAAACCAAAAATATGATGCATATTCAATGTTGGGTTAAGATCACTCTGCAAGGACTGTTGCAACAATTCAATTTAAAGGTAGGTGCCATGAAGGGTACCACTGATGCACTTTCTTGCCCATTGATCTTGTTTATTAATTTACTGTTTTCCAATAATAAATGTTCTATCAACTGGGTCTTAGAAGCAACATAATAGTGTCTTTTATTAAATAGCAAATTATTTGAAGGTACTATTCTGTTGCTTAGCACCACATTTAATGATCATTCTAGCCTGCTGTAACATTTTTGGCTGCAAAATTCAGCCCTATAGCACCCGTAGTTTTGGGGCTGCAGCTATCGATTTAGTACCAAAATGTCATCCTCATGGAATGCACACTCTTTCTTCCACACTGTGATGGATGCCATTTTAGTGAAAGCATTAACATAAGCGTTGGGAACGTGCACTGGAGTTAAGAACAGAAGGCAGATCATGACATTAGTCAGAGTGTAACACTGAGTTGATGCCAGTGCTGCAATATTTGACTGTCGCTCCAGCTAATGCCCACTTTTAAACTCACATGCTGACCATATGTTCAGCAGCAGGAAGAATCTCCTACCAGTGTTATTTAAAGATATCATCAATTATTTTCAGGTTTGTTGCTAATTGGTTTCTATTGGCTCGGTCTGAGTTTTCTACTGCTATCTAAAGTTACTAAGTCGAGAGTGAGTGATGAAGACCTTGGTTTTGACTTTAAGGGTTCTGCTCAGATCATTTGCTCCCAGCCATTGGTGCTGCAGTTACCATCCCCCTTGACCTGCAGCATGACAGGAAGGTTGAGCAGAGGCAACACTGAGGATGTCAAGCTGCTCGCAGAGGGAAGAAGAAGAGGGGGAGAAGGGCTCTAAGAAGGAGGCCATATTCACCTCAGGTCTTCCAGGATCGTTTCTCATATCTCAGCCTAACAGTGTGTTGAATCATTTCTGTTCTACAAAGAAAGTGCTCATGGAAATGTGTCAAGTCTTGCAGCCTCAGAGCAGGGCGAAGATGGCATTGCCAATGGCTGTGAAGGTGACCGTGGTCAGGATTTTCCTTGTGTTGGTCTCCTACCAGGCTGGAGGAGGTGACATCTCTAACACCTCCAAGTTCACTGTTCACTGGGGCATAAGGGAGGTGATGGATAATCTTGATGCAGGAGAGGGGAATATATTTTTTTTATTCAATCATGGGATGTGGGCTTTGCTGACTGGGACAGCATTTATTGCCCATCCCTAGATGCCCTTGAGAAGGTGGTGGTGAGCTGGCTTCTTGAACTGCTGCAGTCCATGTGGTGTAGGTACACCCACGGTGCTGTTAGGAAGGGAGTTCTGGGATTTTGACTCAGTGACAGTGATGGAACGATGATATATTTCCAAGTCAGGGTGGTGAGTGGCTTGGAGGGGACCTTCTAGGTGGTGATGCTCCCACCTATTTGCTGCGCTTGGCCTTCTAGATGGTAGTGGTTGAGGGTTTGGAAGGTGCTGCCTGAGGAGCCTTGGTGAATTCCTGTGGTGCATCTTGTAGATGGTACACACTGCTGCTATTGTGCATCGGTGGTGAAGGAAGTGAATGTTTGTGGATGTGGTGCCAGTCAAGCAGGCTGCTTTGTCCTGGACAGTGTCCAGCATCCTGAGTGTTGTGGGAGCTGCACTCATCCAGACAAGTGGAGAGGTATTCCATCACACTCCTGACTTGTACCTTGTAGATGGTGGACAGACTTTGGGGAGTCAGGGGGTGAGATACTTCTTGCATGATTCCTAGCCTCTGACCTGCTCTTGTAGCCACAGTATTTATATGGCTAGTCCAGTTCAGTTTCTGGTCAATGGTAACCCCCACGATGTTATTAGTGGAGGATCCAGTAATGGTAATGAGATTGATAATTAAGGGGCGATGGTTGGATTCTCTCTTGTTGGAGATGGTCATTGCCTGACACTTGTGTGGCGCGAATGTTACTTGCCACTTGTCACCCCAAGCCTGGATATTGTGCAGGTCTTGTTGCATTTGGACATGGACTGCTTCAGTATCTGAGGAGTTGTGAATGGTGCTGAACATTGTGCAATCATCAGCGAGCATCCCACTTCTGACCTTATGATGGAAAGAAGGTCATTGATGAAGCAGCTGAAGATGGTTGGGCCTAGGACACTACCCTGGGGAGTTCCTGCATTGATACCTGGAGTTGAGATGACTGACCTCCAACAATCACAACCATCTTCCTTTGTGCTAGGTATGACTCCAACCAACGGAGAGTTTTCTCCCTGATTCCCATTGACTCCAGTTTTGCTAGGGTTCCTTGATGCCACACTCACTCAAATGCAGTCTCGATGTCAAGGGCAGTAACTCTCACTTCGCCTCTGATGTTCAGCTCTTTTGTCCATGTTTGAACCAAGGCTGTAATGAGGTCATGAGCTGAATGGGCCTGGCGGAATCCAAACTGGGCGTCAGCGAGCAGGTTATTGCTAAGCAAGTGCCACTTGATAGCACTGTTGATGACCCCTTCCATTATTTTACTGATGATGGAGGGTAGACTGATGGGGCGGTAATTGGCCAGGTTGGATTTGTCCTGCTTTTTGTGTACAGGACATACCTGGGCAATTTTCCATAGGTAGATGCCAGTGTTGTAGCTCTACTGGAACAGCTTGGCTAGAGGCACGGCAAGTTCTGGAGCACAAGTCTTCAGCACTATTGCGGTAATATTGCCCATGGCCCTTGCAGTATCCAGTGCTTTCAGTCATTTCTTGATATCACATGGAGTGAATCAAATTGGCTGAAGACTGGCATCTCTAATGCTGGGGGCCTCCAGAGGAGGCCGAGATGGATCATCCATTTGGCACTCCTGGCTGAAGATTATTGCGAATGCTTCAGCCTTATCTTTTGCATTGATGTGCTGGGCTCCCCCATCATTGAGGATTGGGATATTTGTGGAGCCTCCTCCTCCAGTGAGTTGTTTAATTGTCCACCAACATTCACGACTGGATGTGGCAGAACTGTAGAGCTTAGATCTGATTCATTGGTTGTGGGATCACTTAGCTCTCTCTATCACTTGCTGCTTGTGATGTTTGGCACGCAAGTAGTCCTGTGTTATAGCTTCACCAGATTGACACCTCATTTTTAGGTATGCCTGGTGCTGCTCTGTTCTCTCTGACTTGAGAGAAGCAGGCAGTGCATGCACGTTTGTCAGGACAGCAGGCTTCCCCATGGTGCTGAGTGGCCTTGACGGCACACATGTGGCTTTATAGGCATTGCTTCGAAATGCAGAGATATACTGCACAAGCAAAATGTTCAATTCCCATAATGTGCAGCTGGTGTGCAACCATGTTCAGCACATCACGCAGTTCAATCCCCAGTACCCTGGCAGCAGTCATAATGCTTTTATTCTGTGCCAGTCTTCTGTTGCCTTAGTGTTTAAGCCCTTATGTCAAACCAGAAGATGGTTAACGGGTGATAAGGGCTATCCGCTAATACCCTGGCTCATGACGCAGGTGCCCAACCCAGCCACACAAGGCCAGCATGTGTATAATGAGAGTCATGCTCCAAATGAAACAGCATTAAGCAGGTTGCTGTTGTGCTCAAGTAATGGTTCTGCTGCCTGGGCTGCTTTGGAGGAATCCTGCAGCACTCGCTGGGGCATGTGCCATGGTTTATTGTGGTCCGCTGTACCCGGCACAAACTCACCATCAGGGCACAGTCCTTACCACAAGAGACATGGTGAGCAGCGGAACTGGAGACGTGGGGAGAAGGAAGAGAAAGAGCAGTTGGAGGGAGCCAACAAATTCTCTTTCCGGCCAGGCCATCACATCACATTTGATACCAGTGAACACAAGCCCATACCCCCATTCCACAACAGTCTCACAATTTCCTTCCCTGCTATCACTGACCATCACATCGTCCGTTTGATCGCAATGCTGAAATAGAAAACAAAACAACCGTTCCAAAAGAACAGTGAATCATCCTTGGGCACTCCCTTAGTGCCCATCTTCCCTGTGCCTTTGCCTGTCCATGTGCTCCTAGGTAGGGGCCAGCACAGTGGCTGCAATGTGGCTGGTGAAAATCTGCTGACATTTACTGGGGAGTCTGTAGATGGCCTTGCAGGACAATTTCCAGTAGGTCTGGGTCTAGCATGGACATGGGCAGCAGCATTTTGTGCTGGCTGGCTGATGGGCAGCAGCAACAGCAACAGCACTGGTAGAATGGCAATGGTAGGAGGTGCTGAATAAAGTCCTCTAAACTCTGAGTAAAGCTCTGTGCCAAGTTGGTGCTGGATTCCTCCATGACCCTTGACAGTATTAGCAAATTTTCTGGCAGACCTAACGATGCACCAAACATTTCATTGTGCATATCCACCAGTCTTTTTCTCCAGAACTCACTCTCTGGGGAGCAGGTAGCTGAGCAGCACTTCACCCCTGCCTTGGCTGCAGCCACTCATGCCTGGTGACTCATCATGTGTAGATCGCACCCTACTCTCCAATGTAAACGCAATGTACTAGCATATGAGCTGGGGGCTGTGAGTGTGAGATTGAGTGACAGTGTTTCACTCTCATCAATCTCCTGTTCCTCCTTGTTTCACACTCCCATGGCACTGCCTGGCCAGATGGCAGTTTTGGGCATTTGACAGGATAAAGATCCAAGGATAGGGAAGTGAGGGAAAAGCAAGAGGTGCATGCTTATACCATCTGCAACTTGGGATTCAGAATAGATTATGGGATCAGGAGTGAAAATGGGGAATGTGGGATATCAGAAGGTGGATTAGGTAGGAACATACCATTTGTTGCTATGGCTTCAGCCTCACTGCTGGTCTCAGTAATGGCTGCTCCAACATGGGCAGCACTGTCAATTCCCTTGGGGTGAGGTTACGTAACCATGCCTGCTGCTGCTGAATAGTTGTTATTGTATCTTTCCCCTTTTAACTCCACAGATGCTATTTTTCAGAATTGTGTAAGAAATTCTTCACAACCATTCATTTTAACAAACATAGTCAAAAGGCAATTACTGTTGCCATAGCAGCAGATGTGGCCATTTCGTTTTGAGTAAACAGTCATCACAGAGTCAGCAACACAAATGTATAATTAGGACCATTACGTAATGTGATCTACGAACATTCAAATACAATAATTACTTTTTAATAAATTTAGATTTTATTGGCTTTGTCTCATTAAAATATGCAAAATATGTGTACAACATATGACTATTTAATACATTTGTCTGATACATATTTCAATATTGAAAATGAATGAAAAGCAAAAAGCAATCTAAGATATAATGAAATATGACACACATCCAAATCAAGGACAAAACTAATAATGTTTAAACAAAAAGGACTGAGGATTTACTGAGCATGAGAGTCAGGATCAGATGAGAATAGAGGAAGACAAGCCCATAAGACATAGGAGCAGAAGTAGGCCATTCGGCCCTCGAGTCTGCTCTGCCATTCAATGAGATCATGGCTGATCTGATAATCCTCAACTCCACTTTCCTGCCTTTTCCCCATAATCCTTGATTCTCTTACTGGTTAAAAATCTACCTCAGCCTTGAATATACTTAACGACCCAATCTCCACAGCCATCTGCGGTAAAGAATTCCACAGATTGACTAACCTCTGAGAGAAGAAATTCCTTCTCATCTCTGTTTTAAATGGGCACCCCTTTACTCTGAGATTAAGCCCTCTGGTCCTAGACTCTCCCACAACCTCTCAGCATCTACCCTGAAAATGCCCACCCATATCACAACTCTCTGTTGTCTATTAGTTAGCCAGTCCTCTATCCATGCTAATATACTACCCCCAACCCCATAGGCTCTTATCTTATTAAGTAGCCTTATATGTGGTACCTTATCAAATGCCTTTTGGAAATTCAAATATATTACATCTACTGGTTCTCCTTTATCTATCCTGCTTGTTACCTCCTCAAAGAATTTAAATAAATTTGTCAGGCATGATTTCCCCTTCATGAAGCCATGCTGACTCTGCTTGATTAGATTATGCATTTCTAAATGCGCTGCTATTACATCCTTTATAATAGACTCCAACATTTTCCCAATGACAGATGTTAAGCTAACTGGCCTATAGTTACCTGTTTTTTTATCTCCCTCCCTTTTTGAATAAGGGTGTTACATTGGAAGTTTTCCAATCCTCTGGGACTTTTCCAGAATCCAAGGATTCTTGCAAGATTACTACCAGTGCATCCACTATCTCAGTAGGTATTTCCTTTAATATCCTAGGATGCAACCCATCAGGTCCAGGTGACTTATTGGCCTTTAGCCCCATTAGTTTCGCTAGTACTTTTTCTTTAGTGATAGTTATTGTATTTATTTTCTCCCCCACTTTTACCCCATAATTATTTATATTTTTGATATGCTAAATAATCATGGGGAAGAGTTATTGATCCTTTTATATCAACCAAACTACCATTAATTTTTTATACCCTAGTTAAGCACAATATTACTATATTTCAAGATTTGTAAAATATTCCAATTAAGTGACAGCATTGGTCAATCGGTGGCACTATTGACTCTGAATGAGAAGGTTTTGGGTTCCCCTAACTACTCCCATTATTTTCTATGTCACTGACATTCCAGGTCTAGAACACATCACCTAAGCTGACACTTCAGTACAATACCAAGGAGTGATGTGTAGTCAGTATGGCTGTCTTTCGAATGAGGTGGTAAGCCAAATGCTCTGTGTGCTCTGGGTTTAAAACATCCCTTGGCACTATTTCAGGATGATCAGGCAGTTATTCTGGCCAACATTTATTCCTCGACCAGCACCACCAAAACAATCAAGAAGTGATTTTTAATTATTGTCAAATTAGTATGTGGCAGTCAATGGACACTGGGGAGACAGAAATATGTCAGAAATAGGCCAACCTAGCTGCCATATTTTAAAATAGTGATAACTCCAACACAGGTAACTATGGATCCATCAGCGTCAGTTCAATCATGTGTAAAATCAGTGGAATTGGCTATGAGGTGTATACTCAAGACCATTAGTACAATAATGATTTAAGTAACAGCACATTCTGGATTCAGAATGTTGCCTGACCAAACTCCTTAATCCCTTTGAAGAAGTGACATCCCAAGGGGACTGTGGTAAGCCCTACACAGTATTTTACTCCCAGAAGACATTTGATAAAGTTGTGCATGAAAAGATGCTACAGTAGTTAAGCCCAAAGCAATGGGGATTCTCTTGGGTAAGTATAATAAATTGGCTGGTAGTTAGAAACCTTGTTAAAGGATGAGGTTCAAGGAAAAACAAAGTGGGATGTCCCAGGGTTTGATGTTGAGACAATGGAAAGAATTTTGTGTGCCCTTGGCATCAGGCATCATGGTGGGCATAAGCGGGCAATATGGCAGGAAGGCCAAAAAGTGGTTTCACACCATCATGAAACACGTTTGCAATTGTCCTCCCTGCCCTTCAATGGCAGGCCACATTCCCCATCTCTGCGCGTTGGGAACTTCATTGTAATACATCTGCAAATCATCATAAGTCCAGCTCACCAGAATCAACCCCCCATGCTGGATTATCTGAGCACCGCCGATGCACTTCACAATTAAACAAAAGTGACTTTCACCTGGCGAGCTGCACTTCACCAGGACTTCGAGGTTTGTTTACCCACCTTGTTTCAGGTAACACTCGCAGTCATCAGCACCAAGTTTAGCAGGCAGCACCACATCACTTTTAGGGGGCTCATGGGCAGATCTCTACTTACGAGACCAGCGTAAGTCAGGAGTGGCTTTTCAATGGCTGCAGGGCTATGGCTTGCTTGAGGAAAGGGGGTATCCCAGGGTGTGTGTGGTGACACATGTTGATCTGTGCAAGTGGCCTCAAGATGGTGAGGACTGAGGGGGCAGTTTCCAGTGGAGATGAGGTCAGATGGAGATGTGAGGGTGTATGTGAGAGAATGAGTGGTGATGTGTCTTGAGCTGGCAGTGAGTGAGATGCCATTGAATGTGTGATGGCCTTGTGAGCGTGTGAGTTTAGAGTGATGAGATAGTTGCCTTACCCTCTTCTGGCCGAACTCTTCTGCGCAGCTTTGGCACTGACCATTCTGCCGCCACTTCCCAAGCTGGAGGGGTGACACTGATGGGCCTCCTGCAGCCAGAGCAAGGATAGAGGACATTACAGCGGGCCGCCACGGTGTCCAGAAGGCAACCCAAGGATGCATCACGGAATCAAGGGGTTGCAGTCTTCTTGCCTTTCAGGGTCATGTCTTCTGTGCAGCAGTCCTAGGCTGGATGCACTGAGAGGTGTGTGCATGGCTGCACTTTAAATATGGCGCCCAGGGTGAGGAAGCAGTAAGGTGATGGCTGCCATGCAGATGAGAGCCAGCCTGCAATCGAAATGGCATGTTTCCCAGGAATGTATGATTAATGAGGCAGGATTGGGACAATACGGCTTGAAAAGCCGCCATTGGGGCTGGCGGGCAAAACATTTGTTTTCTAGCCCCCTACCGTACTTAGTGCAAATCTGGGATTATTCCGCCAAATGACTGTTTCTAATTTATATCAAAGACTTAAATTTGGAAACTTCATGCAAATTGTTTAGGTTTGCAGATAATACTAAACTAAGAGGGGGATTTCAATCTGAAAGTCACAAATGATAGACTGAGCTGCAGAAAAGAGGCAAGTGAGCAGGATGATGGCAGATTAAAGCTAAAGCAAAGAAATGTGAAGAATTAATAATAGGAAGGAAAAATAATAGGTGACCATGCATTCTCCATGAATGTTGCTGAAACTGTTAAGGATGAAGTTCAACATTCCACGTACCTCACTGATAGCAATCGACACAGGAGGAAGCCATTCAACCCATCTGGTTGACAAAGAACTAGCCAGCCCAATCCCATCTTCCTGCATGAGATCCCTAGCCCTGCAGGTTGCAGCTCTTCAAGTAGACATTCAAGTGCTTTTTAAGAACATATGAAATAGGAGCAGGAGTAGACCATGCTGCCTGTCAAACCTGCTCTGCCATTCAACATGATCATGTCTGATCTACGGCTTCAACTCCACTTTCCTGCCCACTCCCCATGCCCCTTGATTCCCTGAAAGACCAAAACTCTGTCAAAACTCTGTCAGTCAGGTGGTGAGTTCCAGTGCTCTACCAACCTCTGGGCATAAAAATGTTTCTTTATCTCCTCTCTCATCCTTCTATGAATACAGAGTGGCAATCAACAAAGTCAATATAATAGTGAACAGTGTGACCAAATTAATAGAAGACAAGTCGGACAAAGTCATGATGCAACAATACAGTGACCACATCTGACACTGTATTGAGCACTGTGTCCGGTTCCGTTCATCAGATACGAGAAATGGGCAATTCCAAGATGCAGTGAAAGAAGAGCAGCAAAGAAAGACTCCAACATCTGTGGAGAAGGAAACAGAATTAGCGTTTTGAGTCCAACGTTAGTTTGAAGAAGAGTCATATTTGACTCAAAAATTAACCCTGTTTCTCTCTTCACAGATGCTGCCAGACCTGCTGAGGTTTTCCAGCACTTTCCATTTTAATTTCAGATCTCCAGCATCTGCAGTATTTTAGTTTTAAGGAAGCATTCCATCTTGACGGTGTCAGTTTATGAGGAAGGACTGGGGAAACTAAGACTCTTCAGCCTTGAAAGGACATGTTTAAGAGGTAAAGCTATAAAAATATAAAACTGTATAAGATTGCAACAGTATGGAAAGGTAACATTGTTTACAATTTAATGTAAAGAATAAGACAAATGATCACAGGTTAAACTAGTAAAAGGAAAATTTAGGATTGGTATCATGAAGTTTACAGAGAGTGATCAACACATGGAATGAACTCAGCAGGTCTGACAGCATCTTTTCTGGAAAACCTCAAGTCAGCTGAAATTTCTGGTATAAAGCCTTCTTCAGAACTTAAGACATTACAGAGGAACAGCATTTAAATAAGAATTGAATAAGGGAATGGGGAAATAGCACATGACACCATGCTATTGTGAATGTCCAATTTATAGTTCATGTTATTACTTTAGAGTTAATTTTTAGTTCTGGGAAGATTAAAGTTGAGTATTACATATCTTCACGGGCTCGATCCTGCGCTCTAATTCACCTATGAAATGGAGCAGTCAAATTAACTCCCTTTCCTTGATGTACTGGTTGAGAAACTGCAAGGGATTCTCTACCGTGGTCTACCGCAAGCCTACCTTCATTGGGATTCTTGTAGTTCCACGCGCTATAAAATTGGCCTTATCGGCAACCTCGTAAATAGGGCCCAAGCCATTTGCTCACCATCCAAGCTGAAATACGGTACATCAAAGACAACCTGCAAGATAATGGCTCCCCTGATCAAATCATTTTGTGCTGTATATCACACAAACTCATGAATGGGCATAAGGCAGTCACTTTTGACTGTGAAAAGTATCCAGTTCTACCCCAGATTAGCCTAGAAGGGCAAGATAACTCAAAACTTTGAGCAGCAGGTGAAGCTAGCTGTTTCAAGCTGCTAGAATGCAATAGCAACATGAGTGGTATTCACCACTAACAGGATGTGCTCATCACACAAATGAGTAATGTGGTGTATGAATTTCAGTACCAGTGTGATGCTAGGCATGTAGGCCATATGTCCCAAAGGCTGGAAGATCGTGTCAAACAGTATGCCCCTTCCACTGTTCGCAACAGGCAAGGTACTGACTGCACCCAACCAGCCCTGCTTGCAAAACTCAAAATAAAGTGTCCAACAATAGATGTGATTTTGCTATTGGACATCATTTGCTAAATAATCCCCAGTGTGCTAAAAATTACACTGACAACCAATTTAAGATTGTCTGTTGGGCTCATAGTGGGGCATATTTGTGTGTACTGGAAGCTACATATATTAATACACAGGGCCCTGTACTTTGCATACAGAGAGAACATGTACACACATTGTGCCTGTTTCAGCTAAACAAAATAAGCAATAGCCATTTGTTGGTTCATTCCTTAGGGCAATGCCTTGAGCAATCAGAGTCAAGCTGCCTGGTTTAAATTTCAAACAATACTTGGCAGTTAACTGTTAGTCACCATTAACTGGTGCATCGTCTAAGGCAACACCTCTACCAATCAGAGTCCACTTGCCAACCAATCAGCACTGTCTTCTCATAATGTATAAAGTTGTTGCTTGCCCTGAAATTGATGTTCTTGCGATTGTTCTGATGAATGCAAGATGAAAAGCTTTAACAAAATGCCTTCATTCAGCAATATTCAAGTTCTGTACTACCAAACAACTATAAGATTAGAGTTGTGAAGATAAGGTAATTAAAATGCTGGGCTTTAGAGATTGCCAGAGAGGAGAAAAAGGGTGGCTCGTGTTTATTTAATAAAATCAGATTAGGAGAGATAGAGCTATAAAAAGCAGGTGGGTTTACTGAGCTAAAGAGCTAGAGACATGGGCCAGAACTTTTAGCTCAGTGGGTGGTGCACGCCTGACCCGACTGAGCGTGAAATGATGCGCAATGATGGCGGCCAAGCGTGCCGACGTTAACGCACAGTCGCGTTGTTGTTTGGCCGGCAGTCGCGCGCCAGAGCTGGCAGCACACTCACTGGTAATTAAAAGGTTTATTAAGGCCATTAAGTTATCAATTAATATTAATTTTTCACTGCCTATTCAACCTAATGGTTGGCAGGCAGGCAAAAAGGCTAAGTGGCCTTGGCATTTTTTTGGAAATCTCATCCGCAGGCCATAGAGTCAGAGAGGTCTACAGCACAGAAAAAGGCCCCTACAGCCCATTGAGTCTGTGCCAATCAAACAACCACCTAATTATTCTCATCCCATTTTTCAGCACTAGGCCCTTAGCCTTGTATGTCATGGCATCGCAAGTGCACATCCAAATACTTCTTAAATATTACGAGGGTTTCTGCCTCCACCACCCTTTCAGACAGTGAGTTCCAGATACCCACCTCCCTCTTGGTGAAAAAATTCTTCCTCACATCCTCTCTAAACCTCCTGCCCCTTACCTTAAATCTATGCCCCCTGATTATTGATCCCTCCACCAAGGGGAAAAGTTCCTTCCTATCTATCCTATCTATGCCCCTCATAATTTTATACACCTCAATCATGCCCCCCTTCGATCTCCTCTGCTCCAGAGAAAATAATCCCAGTCTATCCAATCTTTCCTCATAACAAAACTCTCCAGCCCAGGCAACATCCTGGTAAATCTCCTCTGCACTCTCTCTGGTGCAATCACATCCTTCCTATAATGTGGATTCCAGAACTGCACGCAATACTCTAGCTGTGGCCTAACCAGCGTTTTATACAGTTCCAGCATAACCTCCCTGCTCTTATATTCTGTGCCTCAGCTAATAAAGGCAAGTATCCCATATGCCTTCTTCACCACCTTATCTACCTGGCCCTCTATCTTAAGGGACTGGTGGACATGCACGCCAATGTCCATCTGATCCTCAGTACTTCCCAGGTCCTACCATTCATCGTGTATTCCAGTGCCTTGTTTGTCCTGCTCAAGTGCATCGCCTCACACTTATCCAGATTAAATCCCATTTGCCACTGATCAGCTCATCTGACCAGCCCATCTATATCCTCCCGTAATCTAAGGCTATCCTCCTCACGATTTACCACAACACCAATTTTCGTGTCATCCACGAACTTACTGATCAACCCCCCTACATTCAAGTCTAAATCATTTATATATACCACAAACAGCAAGGGACCCAAAACCGATCCCTGTGTAACCCCATTGGACAGAGGCACCCAGTCACAAAAACACACCTCGACCATCACCCTGACACTCAGCCAATTCTGGATCCAATTTGCCAGACTGCCTTGGATCCCATGGGCTTTTACCTTCATTATCAGTCTCCAATGCAGGACCTTATTAAAAACCTTGCTGAAGTCCAAGTAGACTACATCAAATGTATTGCCCTCATCTACACATCTGGTCATCTCTTCAAAAAATTCAATCAAATTGGTCAGACATGACCTCCCGTTAACAAAACCATGTTGACTGCCCTTGATTAATCCCTGCCTCTCCAAGTGTAGATTAATTCTGTCCATCAGAATTGCTTCCAATAGTTTCCCCACCACTGTCTGACTGGCCTGTAGTTCCCTGGTTTATCCCTTCCTCCCTTCTTGAATAACCGTACCACATTGGCTGTCCCCCAGTTGTCTGGCACCTCTCCTGTGGCCAGAGAGGTACTGAAAATTATTGCCAGCGCCCCTGCTATCTTCTCCCTTGCCTCACTCAGTAGCCAGGGATACATTTCATCCGGTAGGATGAGGTTTCCAAAAGCAAATGCAAATAAAATAAAAACTTTATTTTTTAATTGAAAATATGTCCCTGCTCATGTGACAGAGACTCATGAGGGGACATGTTTTATTACATTTTCTGCTCTTTATTATTTTTAAAAATATCTCTTCATCTCCCTGAGGCACGGAGCTGCCTTAGGGAGATTATTCAGTGCTCTCTCACATGCATGCACAAAGTTCGCGCTGGTTTTGCTCGCCCTCCTCCCCCTGCCCACACAGGTAGCACTGAGCGCTACCATTCGCATTTCACGTGAAATTGTGGTGTGCTGTCGATCACGCATGGCGGTCAGCTTCCCAACCACCCCCCGCCCACCCCTGCCAATCCCGCATGCCAAGGGCAAAATTCTGCCCATGATTTCTGTAAATCTTGCAATGATGACAGTCCAGAGGAATGTTTTTTTGTTTTGGGAGTTAGAACTATATTAAAAAAGCATTCAGTGAAATCTGAAAGATTGTAAAACCCATTTACTTCATCAGATCAAAAAAATAAATTGTTAGTGAGAGATAATTAACCTGAAGGTCAGTTTGAGAACAGCCCAATGCAGGCTGTGTCATTATGGAATTTGGTGGAGCCTAGGGTGGTTTTCTGGTATCAATTTATCTGAGTGTTTGGTGGGAGAGTTTTTAGTTGCAGTTTGGACCTTGTGTAGTTTGCAGCTCACTGAGAGAAGTAAATGATAGTTAGGTAGACCTTCAATGTAGGCAGAGTAAAATGCTAACTTCAGCATTGACTGTGTGGGATGTGGGTAAGGCTTAATCTCAGTTTGAATTTTGTGTGGAAACAGAAATTGGAAGATTGTTTAGTCTGAAACTAGTGGAAGAATCTACAGTGGTCCTCCACAGAATCTTCTGTCAAAGAAAATAACAAACAGATTAGCTTGGAAGTATTGAAAAGGTAACCAGGACAAGGGGCTAAGGTATCCACAGTCAAGAGTTGGTAAATGTAAGTTTTACCTCTGAGAATAGCTGGAATTGAGGAGAATCCTCTGGAGCTTTATGGCATACTTATGGGTGATCCCTACAGAAGTAAATAGCTTTAAGTTTGATGTGTCCTATCTGAGAATTCTTGGGGGAAGTAAGAAGTAAACCTGAGTGCATAAAATATATAGTTATAAACCACATTGTTAAGTTAATTATGCTTGTTTTGTTTAATTCCTTCATATACAATAAACTTTATGTTTTGTTTAAAAAAGGTGAAATCTTGTGGTGTAGTTCTATTGGTTAAAATGAGGTGTTCTGATTTCTCTTTAAACTTTATGGTCCCTAATCAGATCATAACAATACACACACACAAGAAAAGACAGCAAATGACTGTTTTGTTGCAAATGAGCTACTAAAAAGAAAATGCTGGATACACTCAGTAGATCAGGCAGCATCTGTGGAGAGACAGAGTTAACAGACCAAGTTTTCCCAAGCTCTCACTTGGGGATTTCCTCATTGCTGAGACAGGCCTGATATTGTGATGGTGCCTCCATGCTGGGTTCCATGGATAGGAAATTTCAAATAAAAAGATCAGATGACTGAGGCTGGTGGGCCCCACTAATCAGAGGGAAATGTTCTCTGGGGAGCATTGGGACTGTGGGGGGTGCTTTTCCTCCCTGTAGGCCCCTCATTGGGCCATGAAGCTTCTCACCAAGGCTCCTTCAACAGCATTTTTCAAACCTGCAACCTCTTCCACCTTGAAGGGCAGCAGACACAAGGGAACACCACCACCTGCAAGATCACCTCCAAGTTACATAACATCCTGATGTCGAACTGTATGGGCAGAATTTTACAACAGCGGGATTTTAAGTTCCCGCTGTTGTCAATGGGATTTATAATGGCTTGCCACATTTTACGGCGCCGTCCCCGCCAAAACTGGGATGTAAAATTCTGCCCTATGGCTGTTCCTTCACTGTAGCTAGGTGAAAATCCTGGAACTCCCTTCCTAACTTCCTACGCCACATAGACTTCAGTGGTTCAAGAAGGCAGCTCACCACCACTGGGGATGGGCAACAAATACTGGCCTAGCCAGCGATGCCCACATCTTGTGAAAGAATTAAAAAAAAAAATAGTTCCCTCACATTTGACGAGCCTCCACTGTCTTGGCCGCCACCACTCAGGGCAGTAAAATTCAGCCCAGCATTTCAGGTTGTTAACCTTTTATCTGAATGGAATGGAAAGGAGGTTAGAGATTTAATAGTTTTTAAGCAAGTCCAGAGCCAGGGAAAAGGTGGATGGGGTTGAAAAAAGAACAAAGATTGTGATAGTGCAAGATTGATAACATAACAAAAGGGATGATGGCGCAACACAAAAGGGGGTGGTAATGTGACAAGAAAAAGACAAAAGAGGGGTCCTGAGGAAGATGTAAATGATTGCTGCAAAGCCATTACCAGCCCCTGCTGACTGAGAAAACAGTGTCATCAACAGGAACAGGTAGCATCGATGAGGCCACAGGGCTGCAGAGTTCTGAACAAGAAAGTGAAGCCCTGTTCCTCAAGTTTGCATTGACTTCATTGGAACAGTGTTGGATGCAAAGGACCGAGTAGGGTGAAGAATTAAACAGGAAAATGAGCAGAAGCTCAGGGTTACATTTGCAAAATGAATGGAGGTGATCAGCAAAGCACTTGTGCAATCTGCATTTAGTCTTCCCAGTGTGGAGCAGTTAACACAAAATAGCAGATTTGAAGAAGGTAAGTAAATCATTGTGTCACCTGTAAGGAGTGTTTCAAAGCCCTGGATGGTGAGAAGTGAGGAGGTGAAGGCAGGTGTTGCATCTCCTGTACTTGCATGGGAAAGGGGATGATTGAAGAGTGGACCAGGATGTTGTGGAGGGAACTGTCCCTTCAAAATGTTGAAAGGAGAGGGGCTGATTTTTTTGTGATGGCAAACACTGGCAGAAAGGGCTGGGGATGATCTGATGAATACAGCGGCTGGCGGGGGGAAGGCGAGGACAAGGGGAGCCCTAACATGGTTCGGGGAGGGAGGGGAAAGGGTGCGAGTAGGAGTGTGGGAATTGTGATGGACACAGTTAAGACCCTGCCAACCATGGCACAGGGGAACCCACAGTTTTAGAAGAATGAGGGGTGATCTTATTGAAATGTACAAGGTTCTGAGGGGGCTTGACAGGGTAGATGTTGAGAAGATGTTTCCACTAGTGGAGGAATCTCGAACTGGGTGACGTAGTACAGAATAAGGGGGCACCCGTTTAAAACTGAGATGCCGAAGGCATTTCTTCTCTCAGAGGGTAGGGAATGTCTGGAATTCTCTACTGCAGAGAGTTGTGGAGGCTAGATCACTGCAAGTATTTAAAGAGGGGTAGATAGATTTTTGAAATATTAGGGAGTTGAGGGTTATGAGGAGCTGGCACGAAAGAGGAGCTGAGGCCCGGGGCAGATCAGCCATGATCTTATTGAATGGTGGGGCAGGCTTGAGGGACAGAATGGCCTACTCCTGCTCCTATTTCTTATGTTCTTATGAAGACACATTGGAAGCACTGGTATAGAAAGTGGTATTATCGGAAAAGATACAGCAAGAGAGAGAATAACTGGGGAAATGAAATAGAATTCTTAATGGAATTATGGGGTTGGCAGGAACTGTAGTCAAAGTAGCTGAGGGAGTTAGTGGGTTTATAGTGAATATTGGTTGACAGCCTATCCCCAGAAATGGAGATAGAGGTAGACGAAAGGAAGGGATGAGTGGGAGATGGACTATGTGAAGATGAGGATACATAGATGATTGTGTCAATACCATTTCTTGCTTTAGCCTTAAACTGGAAAATGTTACCAATTGTATTTATAATTTTCACCCCTCTCTTCCTTCACTTGGTTAGGGGAGTTCTTTAGTTTCCTGCCTATATTTATTCCCCAATCAAAATCACCAAATCAGATTTATTCAGGTCTGGGATCTCATTGTTGTTTATGGGACTCACTGTGTTCAAATTGGCTGTAAGATTTTCTATATTCTAACAGTGACTATACTTCAAAAGCACTTCATTGGTTTAAAGTAATTTGCAAAATTGTGAAAGTTGTGATTAGATACAAATCTTTTGCTACAATCAGCTCATTTGTCACAGAAATAAATAGTAAGTGTCACACAGTTTTATAAGATGCTCAGTATCAATGAGAAAATAATTATGTTAAGACTTTTTGACAATGTTCCAGTACTCTAAAAAAACTTTCCTCATACTCTTTCTAGTTCTAATGATGGTTGTAGTCTGATAGTCAGTGCACACTGTGTGGCAGTAAGAAACAATACAGTATGCCCAGTTAAGTTTTTCATTGATAATGGACTCCTATAGTTTCTTGTTCATGAATCTTCCATTTTCCAAAGGATTGCTTTCTATTCAGAAAGCCCACACATTTTGTAGAGTGGTTTTAGCTTAAAGTACTTAAGCAGCATTAACAAGCAGTCTTACAGAAGAGTGACATGGCAAAATGATTTTTAAGGACTGTTAATGCAAGCTATGTTTCTGCAGGATTTTTGGCCTTCAGAATCAAGGTTTTTTTTTCCCAAGTAAAGATCTAAAGGTTACCGTTTAAATGATAAATATCACCGCCACTCCATAATATATCAACACAGCAACTCTACCCAACTAGTATATTATTTCTTTAAAAGTGTAAATCTGACCGTCGCTGTGTCCTAGAAGTGGACCATTTATTAAGAAAGACTGGACAGAGTGAAGCTTGAATTTATGTTTTTGGCAACTTGTCTTGGATGTTCATGGTCATGGCTCCTGTTTTAGAGCCAAATCAATGTGTAACATTAAAAAACTAATGCTATCGAGGTGTACCTTTCCCAAATTTTGGCTTGAGCCCAATTTCATTTTTAAAAAGCATATACATATCTGATTTCAAACAATCATGGTTTCGACTGCTATGGCAATCGCTTGTTTTGATTTTCTTGGATACCCACTTTTCAGCACATTGTGTGCAAAACGCAAGCTTGATATAATGTTTCTGCAGGCAAAGAAGGCAGCTAACTATTGCAATTTGCTGCCAGGGAATGTAAAAATAATTGAGAATATGGAGACGGAGAAGCAGATCAAATTATGTTTTTGATGATATAAGCTCAGTCCAGAGGTAACCTGGATACTGCCCTGCTGGAGCTGCAAATTACCTTTCTTCTGTTATCCAAGGACATAAGAAATAGGAGCAGGAGTCTGCAATACAGCCCTGTGAGCCTGCTCCACCACTCAATAAGATCATGGCTGAGCTTTGACTTGAATTCCCTTTCCCACTCATTCTCCATACCCCTTGATTCCCTAAGAGTCCAAAAATCTATTGATCTTAGCCTAAAATATATTCAACCACTGAGCATTCACAGTTCTCTGGATAGAAAATTTCAATGATTCAGAACTCTCAGATTGAAGAAGTTTCTCCTCATCTCGGTTCTAAATAACTGACTCCTTATCCCAAGACTATGTTGCTTAGATCTAGACTCTCCAGTGAGGGGAGACAGGCTCCCAGCATCTACCCTGTCAAGCCCTTTCAGAATCTTATATGATTCAGTGAGATTAAGTTGCATTCTTCTAATCTGTCTCCATAGGAATCAATCTAGTGAACCTTAATTGCACTGCCTCTAAGGCAAGGAAATCTTCAATAGCTATGGAGATCAAGGTATTCACAGAATTCCAGGTGTGATCTCACCAAAGTGCTATACAATTGCAGTAAGACTTCCTTACTCTTATGCTGCAAGCCACTTGCAATGAAGGCTAACATTCCATTTGGCTTCCTAACCGCTTGCTGTACCTGCAATGTTAACTTTCTATGCTACGTGTCCCAGGCCCAATTCCCTCTGAACATCAGCATTTAATAGTTTCCAGCATTTAAAAAAATTCTGTCTTCTATTCTTCCAACCAAGATGAATAACCTCACATTGCGCCATATTTCATTCCATCTGCCACCTTCTTGCCTAATCTCATTTAACCTGTTACCACCCCCCGCCCCAGGAAGCCAGCCTAATTGACAGGCTTAGCTTCCAGTCAAATGGGAAACAGGTCTGTGGGGGCTGCAGAACATGGTAGGTCTGCGTTAGGATGAGGTTGAACCTGGGGTGTGGGAGGTGGGTGGTGCGAGGGTGTCAATCCAAGAGGGCAGGAGGGTTGATTGGGGTGGGTAGTCTTGGCTGGACTTTTGTGCGGGGAAGGGGGTGGGGAAGAGCATCAACCTGAAATGTTAACTTTGTTTCTCTCTCCACAGATGCTGCCTGACCTGCTGAGCATTTCCAGAATTTTCTGTTTTTATTAGAGGAGATTTTAGACCTGGGGATGGAGGCCAGTGGGGTGGGGGGAGGGACGGGATTTTGCAGAGTTTGTGGGAAAGTTGAAGGCCTCGTGGGTTGCCCTGGAAGACACGCTGGATCGAGCAGATAGATATTAAGGCAAAACAAAAACAAAAATACCTGGAAAAACTCAGCAGGTCTGGCAGCATCTGCGGAGAGGAACACAGTTAACGTTTCGAGTCTGAATGACCCTTCAGCAGAACTAAGTAAAAATAGAAGAGAGGTGAAATATAAGCTGGTTTAAGGTGGGGGTTGGGACAAGTAGAGCTGGATAGAGGGCCAGTGATAGGTGGAGATAATTAAAAGATGTCCCAGACAAAAGGACAAAGAGGTGTTGAAGGTGGTGATATTATCTAAAGGAATGTGCTAATTAAGATTAGAAAGCAGGACGGACGAGCAAGGTACAGATTGCCCTAGTGGGGGTGGGGTGGGGGGAAAGGATCGAAATAGGCTAAAAGGTAGAGATAAAGCAATGGATGGAAATACACTTAAAAATAATGGAAGTAGGTGGGAAAAGAAAAATCTATATAAACTATTGGAAAAAATCAAAAAGGAGGGGGAAAATCGGAAAGGGGGTGGTGATGGAGGTGAGAGTTCATGATCTAAAATTGTTGAACTCAATATTCAGCCCGGAAGGCTGTAAACTGCCTAGTCAGAAGATGAGGTGCTGTTCCTCCAGTTTGCATTGAGCTTTACTGGAACAATGCAGCAGGCCAAGGACAGACATGTAGGCATGAGAGCAGGGTGGAGTGTTGAAATGGCAAGCAACAGGGAGGTCTGGGTAATGCTTGTGGACAGACCGAAGGTGTTCTGCAAAGCGATCACCCAGTCTGCGTTTGGTCTCTCCAATGTAGAGGAAACTGCATTGGGATCAACGAATGCAGTAGAATAAGTTGAGGGAAGTGCAAGGGAAATGCTGCTTCACTTGAAAGGAGTGTTTGGGCGGTGAGGAGAGGGGAAGTAAAGGGATAGGTGTTGCACCTTCTGCAGTTGCATGGGAAGGTGCCGTGGTAGGGAGTTGAGGTGTAGGGGGTGATGGAGGAGTGGACCAGGGTGACCTGGAGGGAATTATCCCTACAGAATGCTGCCGGGGGGGGGTGAAGGGAAGATGTGTTTGATGGTGGCATCATGCTGGAGTTGGCGGAAATGGAGGAGGATGATCCTTTGAATGCGTAGGCTGGTGGGGTGATAAGCGAGGACAAGGGGGACCCTATCATGTTCCTGGGAGGGAGAAGAAGGTGTGAGGGCAGATGCATGGGAGATGGGCCAGAAATGGTTGCGGGCCCTGTCAACCACCATGGGTGGAAACCTGATACATCGATGATCAGTTTGGTGCTGCTTCATGCTCTCGTCTGGACCTGGAAAAATTTATTAATTTTGCTTCCATCAATTTCACTTGGTCCATCTCTGACACTTCCCTTCCCTTTCTTGACCTCTCTGTCTCAATTTCTGGTGATAGGCTGTCCACCAATATCCATTACAAGCCTACCAACTCCCACAGCTACCTCGACTACAGCTCCTCACACCCCGCTTCCTGTAAGGACTCCATCCCATTCTCTCTGTTCCTTTGCCTCCGTCGCATCTGTTCTGATGATGCCACTTTCAAAAACAGTCCCTCTGACATGTCCTCCTTCTTCCTTAACCGAGGTTTTCCACCCACGCCTTAATTGGCCCCCATAAAATGGCGGCACGGAGCAGATCGCGGGCAGCGATTGGCTCCGCGACCACCCCTGCCTGCTCCCACTGAACCCACCTGCCACCTGAAAAATTCAGGCCTTAATAGATTTGTCAAGCACTATTTCATTTTCACAAAACCATGTTGATACTGCCTAATCATATGATGAATGCCCTTTATTCCCCTGTTATAATGGCATTCCTCCATGATACCCTGGTCCACTCCCCCATCACCTTCAACTCCTCACCCCCTTCCCACAGCACCTTCCCATGCAATTGCAGAAGGTGCAACACCTGCCCCTTTGCCTCCTCCTTCTTCACCAAAACATTCCTTTCCGGTGAGGCAGCGCTTCACTTGCACCTCCTTCAATTTGGTCTACTGTATTTGCTTCTCCCAATGCAGTCTCCTCTACATTGGGAAGACCAAACACAGACTGAGCGACTGCTTTGTGGAATACTTTTCGTCTGTTCGCAAGCATGACCCAGACCTTCCTTTTGCTTGCCATTTCAATACACCATCTTACTCTCATGCCCACAGGTCCATCCTTGGCCTGCTGCAATGTTCCAGTGAAGCTCAATTCAAACCGGAGGAACAGCACCTCATCTTCCGACTAGGCACTTTACAGCCTTCTGGACTGAATATTGAGTTCAACAACTCCAGACCGGGAACTCTCTCCTCTATCCTCACCCCTTTTTAACTCAACATATATATATATATATATATACACATATATATTTATTAATTAAAACTTTTATTCTTTTATTTATTTGTTCATTTTTTTATTCTTCCCCCCCAACCCAACACACACCCCTCCCCCACAGGGCTATCTGTCACTTGTTTTTATGTTTTGTTTTCACAGAGCGCTGACCCTTGTTCTGCTGTTAGCACATTCTGCATTCTTGCCTTCATGCCACTATCAGCACCTTCTTTAGTTTTTAACACTACCATTAACACCCCCTTTGTCTTGTGTCCATGACATCTTTGTCAATCTCTCCTTGGATCCCACCTATCCCTGACCTTCTATTTTGCTCCACCAGCTCCGCCCCCTCTTAAACAGTATAAAATCCATCAGATTTCTACTTCTCTTTAGCTCTGAAGAAGAGTCATAAAGACCCAAAACGTTAACTCTGTTTCTCTCTGCACAGATGCTGCCAGACCTCCTGAGGTTTTCCAGCATTTTCTGTTCTTATTTCAGATTTCCAGCCTCCACTGTATTTTGCTTTTATCATGGCATTCCTAATGGATTTCAATATTTTCCTCATGACTGATGTCAGATTAACTGGCCCATTGTTCCCTGTTTTCTCTCTCCCTCCTTTCTTAAATAATAGTCTTATGTTTGATACCTTGCAATCTATTGGCACCATTCTGGAATCTGGGGAAATTTGGAAGATCATAACCAATGCATCCACCATCTCTGAAGACACCTCTTTTACAACCCTAGAATGTAAGTCATCAGGGCCAGGGGATTTCTTGGCTTTTAGTCCTATTAATTTCTCTGGTACATTTTCTTTACTAATATTGATTAAGTTAAGTTCATCATTCTTATTAAATCTTGGTTCTCCATCACTTCTGTTATATTTTTTATATTGTTTACTGTGAAAACAGATACAAAGTGTGGGATTTTCCAGTCCTGTCCACCGCAGAAATCGTCACGGGTGGGATGGAAAATTTGGCGGACCAGCAAAAGGTCAGTTGACTTCGGGTGGGAATTTCCAGTGGCTGGGACCAGAAAATCCCCCCTTAAAGTATTAATTTAATGTGCCTGTCATTTCCTTATTCCCATTTTAATTTCTCATGTCTCAGCTTCTAAGGGACCCATTTACTGCTCTTTTCCTATTAATATATGTGTAGAAAGCCTTATAATCTATTCTTATGTTTCTTGCTAGTTTATACTCATTTTCTATTTTCTCCTTCCAAGTTTTGATTCTCCTCTGTTGGCTCCTAAAACTGTCCTAATACTTTTATGCCCCCCGGCAATATTATTCTTCATGGGCAGTATATATTACCCATCCCTAGCTGTCCTGAGACTATTAAGAATCAAATACAATAGTGTGGGACCAAAGTCATATGGAGGCCAGATCAGGAAAGAGGGGCAGGTTCCTTGTCCTGAAGGACATTAGTGAATCATTTGGGTTTTTGCCGTGATCTGGCATCTACCTTGGTAACTTTTGGTGGCAGCTGTTACCTGAGTCCACGCCAGTTGGTGAAGTTAAATCTAAGACACAGCAGCTTTCTTTGTTGGAGAGAGTTTATTGGCTTAGTTCACAGTCAACACTACTCCGACCCCCCAGTGCCTCAGCTATCCCCATTTGTAACTCTTTAGAGTAAGAAGATGTAACTCCTTTAAATCTACCCCCATTTTTAACTCTTTTGTTACTATCCCCATTTATAACTTTTTCGAGTACAAACACATTTCCATCTGTTCCTATTCAGATGAAATTACATTTTTCCATAATTTGCCATGGTGAGATTTGAACTCTTGATCTTGGGGTTACAAGCCCAGTACCATAACCACTTGGCTATCATACCAGGACTTTTTTTTTCTACTGCACCTGGTATTCCCAGGCGGTCTCCCATCCAAATACTAACCAGGCCTGAGTCTGCTTAGCTTCCGAGATCAGATGTTTTCAGACTAGTATGGCCGTAGGCAAATAAAGTACCGTGGTTGGATTTGACCTCACAGCTACTGGGTTACTAATCCAGCAACATACCCATCAAAGTCATAGTGTGCCATGGGACTGAACTGCTATCCCCATTTGTAACTCTTTTGAGTACAAACACGTTTCCATCTGTTCTGTTTAACAATGTAACTCTTTCGAGTACAAACATGTTTCCATCTGTTTCAGATGAAGTTACATTGTTTCATAGTTTGCCATTGTGAGATTTGAACTCTTGATCTTGGGGTTACAAACCCAGTACCATAACCACTTGGCTATTTAGGCCAAGCCACAAGCCCAGTACCATAACCACTTGGCTATTTAGGCCAAGCCTATCCCCATTTGTAACTCTTTCGAGTACAAACCCGTTTCCATCTGTTTCAGATGAAGTTACATTGTTTTGCCATTGTGAGATTTGAACTCTTGATCTTGGGGTTACAAACCCAGTACCATAACCACTTGGCTATTTAGGCCAAGCTTAGTTACATTGTTTCATAGTTTGCCATTGTGAGATTTGAACTCTTGATCTTGGGGCTACAAACCCAGTACCATAACCACTTGGCTATTTAGGCCAAGCTTTAAAACCCAGTACCATAACCACTTGGCTATTTAGGCCAAGTGTTAAGAAGATGTAACTCTTTCGAGTACAAACACATTTCCATCTGTTCCTATTCAGATGAAGTTACATTGTTTCATAGTTTGCTATTGTGAGATTTGAACTCTTGATCTTGGGGTTACAAGCCCAGTACCATAACCACTTGGCCATTTAGGCCAAGCCTATCCCCATTTGTAACTCTTTTGAGTACAAACACATTTCCATCTGTTCAACAATGTAACTCTTTCAAGTACAAACACGTTTCCATCTGTTCTGTTTAACAATGTAACTCTTTCGAGTACAAACATGTTTCCATCTGTTTCAGATGAAGTTACATTGTTTCATAGTTTGCCATTGTGAGGTTTGAACTCTTGAGGTTACAAGCCCAGTACCATAACCACTTGGCTATTTAGGCCAAGCCTATCCCCATTTGTAACTCTTTCGAGTACAAACCCGTTTCCATCTGTTTCAGATGAAGTTACATTGTTTTGCCATTGTGAGATTTGAACTCTTGATCTTGGGGTTACAAACCCAGTACCATAACCACTTGGCTATTTAGGCCAAGCCTATCCCCATTTGTAACTCTTTCGAGTACAAACCCGTTTCCATCTGTTTCAGATGAAGTTACATTGTTTTGCCATTGTGAGATTTGAACTCTTGATCTTGGGGTTACAAACCCAGTACCATAACCACTTGGCTATTTAGGCCAAGCTAAGATGTAACTCTTTCGAGTACAAACCCGTTTCCAACTGTTTCAGATGAAGTTACATTGTTTCATAGTTTGCCATTGTGAGATTTGAACTCTTGATCTTACAGACCCAGTACCATAACCACTTGGCTATTTAGGCCAAGTGTTAAGAAGATGTAACTCTTTCGAGTACAAACACATTTCCATCTGTTCCTATTCAGATGAAGTTACATTGTTTCATAGTTTGCTATTGTGAGATTTGAACTCTTGATCTTGGGGTTACAAGCCCAGTACCATAACCACTTGGCCATTTAGGCCAAGCCTATCCCCATTTGTAACTCTTTTGAGTACAAACACATTTCCATCTGTTCAACAATGTAACTCTTTCGAGTACAAACACGTTTCCATCTGTTCTGTTTAACAATGTAACTCTTTCGAGTACAAACATGTTTCCATCTGTTTCAGATGAAGTTACATTGTTTCATAGTTTGCCATTGTGAGGTTTGAACTCTTGAGGTTACAAGCCCAGTACCATAACCACTTGGCTATTTAGGCCAAGCCTATCCCCATTTGTAACTCTTTCGAGTACAAACCCGTTTCCATCTGTTTCAGATGAAGTTACATTGTTTTGCCATTGTGAGATTTGAACTCTTGATCTTGGGGTTACAAACCCAGTACCATAACCACTTGGCTATTTAGGCCAAGCTAAGATGTAACTCTTTCGAGTACAAACCCGTTTCCAACTGTTTCAGATGAAGTTACATTGTTTCATAGTTTGCCATTGTGAGATTTGAACTCTTGATCTTACAGACCCAGTATCATAACCACTTGGCTATTTAGGCCAAGCCTATCCGCATTTGTAGGTGCACAAATATCCATCACCTGTTTAACACTGTAACTCTTTCGAGTACAAACCCATTTCCATCTGTTCTGTTTAACAATGTAGTTGTCATTAAACCTTAACAATGTAATTAGTAAGACATTGACAGACTTTTTAAAATTTCAGTTGCTATGATGTGATTGGAAATCAGGACCTCTGGGTTGCAAATCATGCACCACTTTGACAAGTGCAACTTCATCGATCAGGAACAACAATCTAGCTGTGGATTGCTGCTCTAGGACGTAACACTTGAGAAGGTGCTGCAGTATTGAAGACATTGCCCTATGGTTGAGACCTTAAATTGAACTTCTCTCTTCCTCAACTTTCACTGGAACTACTCAAGCAAGGGCAGCAAGTTATCATGGCTAACATTTCTCCCTCAGCTAACATCATCAAAAAAAGAAATTCTTAAAAAAATGCCCTTGACAATAGTTTGAGTTTCACAGCAAATTGTGCATTTTTGAAAACCTGCTACACTCTCTATTTCTTATCAAGTATATTGTCAAGTATAAGCAGGTAGACTGTGGTAGGTACTGTAGGTTTCCATTAATAATATATTAAAGTGGATTGCTTTCAATATTAATGAAACATGTAAGTGGCAATTTCACAGACCCTGGTGTCAGCATAGCACCTTACCAGTGGCAAGCAAATGTTATAGTCTTATCTCTGAACCATAACCAGTTTCTCATGAAGACTTGTGCCAATAGAGGTGCATCAAAAAAAATCCCCACTATAGTGAGGGTGTCAAGGCTTTTATCTGTGTAAGCCATGAGACAATGTTGCCAAGAACAGGTCTTTCAAACTCCAGGCTCACAGGTTCAAACAGGTCAAATTACTGAATATAAAGCACTGACACAAACATGATTGAGCTGCCTGGTAGAATTGCCATGTAGCCTCAAGACTGCAGATTGGTGTACTATAAAGAGTAATGCTGCAAATACCATTTGCTTAGTGTCCATATTTTATGTAATACTGGGACAGTTTTGGTTCCAAAATGGCATTCACCATGCACAAATACTTCTGGTGCAAGCAATGCTGAAGGCCACCTTGGGTTGGATGTTAGGAGAGGTGCAGGGAGCTTGTAGAGTAGACAGATCATGAGGTGGACCACTGTGCAATGCTCAAAACTCCAGCTAATGCCATCTCTTAACCTCACAGAGCCAAACATGAATTCAGCAGCAAGAGGGACCCCCTAACAGTGCTATTTGAAGGAATCTTCAGCTACTTTCAAGTTAGTTGCTGATTGGTTTATACTTACATGTGCTGAGTTTATAGATGTGCTTGATGGTTTGCATTACTCTTGCTGAGCATTAGTTACTACGGGAGCAGTGTGGCACGTGCTGAAGGGCTTGGTCCTGACTTCAAGAATCCTGCACAGATCACTTGCTGTCAGGCATGGGTGCAGTAGTTTGCATCCCTCTGGACTGTAGCATGACAGGGAGAATAAGCAGAGGTGATCCAGCTCAAGCTGCTGAGTGAGTGGAGTGGGAAAAGAGCTCTCACCAGGAGGCCATATCCACTCAGGATGTTCTCCTGCCTGAACCTCAGTAAAGAACAGCATGTCAGATATCTCTGCTTCACTACAGATATCCTCAATGAAATCTGCCATCTGCTGCAGCTATAACTACATTTTCAGAGCAATGTGTGGACAGCATTGCAAGTGTCTTTAACTTTTATGATGATTCCTTCCAAGCTGGAGAAGGTGCTATTTTCCGTATCTCCCACTTTGATGTCCACTGGGATATAAGGCAAGTCGTGAACCTTGGTATTCCCGGAGAGCTGAATACATTTCTATCCCAATTGCCAGAGAAAAACAGGCAGAGTGGATTTGAGAGGATTGCTGTTGCCGGGTGCCATTGATCAAACATACATTGCTTTGTGGGTGTCACATGTCAATTCTGAGATGTATTGTAACTGAAAGTGATTTCACCCCCCCAACATCCAGCTGCTGTGTAACCATACTCAGTGAATCATGTAGGTCAATGCCCAGTATCCTTGCAGGAGTCATGATGCCTTCATACTGCAGAAGCCCACTGTAGCATCTGGAGATGAGCCATCACAAAAATCAGAGGGTGGCTACTGAACAAAAAGGGCTGACCACTGGCTTGTGACTCCAGTCCTCAATCCTCACACATATGGATAGCGTACAACAAAAGCCATGCATTTAAAGGAATCTAATTGAGCAGGCCATTGTTGTGTTTAAACAACACTTCTGCTGCCTGGAACCACCCTGGAAGAACACTGCTATTCTTGGCAGAACTTATGTCAAGATTAGACAAGGCCTGCACACCGTGCCATGGTGAGGCCAACACTTGCCACTAGCTGTGCGGAAACCAGTTGAGGAGGAGGAGGGGAGGATGCGACCAACACTTTTCCTTGCTGTAAAATAAAAGCAAAATACTCTGGATGTTGGAGATCTGAAATAAAAACAGAAGAAGAGTCAGATTTTACCCAAAACATTAACTGTTTGTCTCTCCACAGATGCTGCCAGGCTGTCTGTGTTTTTCCAGCTCTTCTTGTTTTTATTCCATGTTTCCTTTCTGATTGGGCTGTCTGTGATTGCCTGATCTAGATTTGATTTCAATGAACACATCACCAGGTCCTCGTTCACCAACAGTCCCTGCCTTATTTTTGATCACAATGTTATTGGCCACAGTGTTAAAATAAAAGCCACTACCAAACAAACATTCCAAAGCAAATTTAGAAACCAAACCATCCAATATTGCATATAAAAGTAAACTTATCACTCCTGAGCATTCTCTTAATGCCTGTTTTCCATGGGCTTTTGCCTGTCCTTGTACTCCTATGCAATGCTACCCCCAGTGATTGACTAGTGGAAGGCTATGATTTTCAGTGGGGGCGATTGCAGATGGCCCTGGAGAATGACCTTGAGCAGCTCTGTCTCTCAGTGGTCCAGCATCAGACTGCATTTTGGGCATGGGTGACAACAGGTTGGGTTGGCTGACCAGCAACAGCAAGGGCACTGGTGAAGTGGCAATGGTGGGAGGACAAATGCTCTCAAGGACAGCAAGTTCATGCTTATCGGTACCGCTGCCACTCCGATGGGGCAGCACCTCATCAATCCTAGCAATGTATTGGAAGTCAGTTTTGCTGGACTGCTGTGACATCCTGCAACACCCTTTGCACATTGGTATTAGCAGTTGTAATGGCAGCAGTCTGAGCTTTTGTGACTTCAGTCTGAGTTTCCACTGCAGCACTCATTGTGTGGCTTCTGCTCTTGGTGCAATGGAAGCTGAGACATAAGTCATCAGGCACTGCATCGATGGGTGGGTTGTCACAGAATTGGCCACCGCTTCCACACTGGAGAGGATGGGTTCCAATCTCTGCACAGAACCCTGTGTCAAGTTGCTGCCAGACTCCTCCATGTTCCTTGGCACTGACCATAGGCTTTCTGGCAGGCTGCCAACACATTAAGCATTTCAGCGTACATGCTCATCAACCTTCTTCTGCACCCATCAAAGTAGATCTCTCTACTGCAGAACCTGTGTGTGGTCTCACACTCCTGCTGGCTGGCACCTTTGCTAGCCTTGTCCCCCACCCTGGCTGCTGGCTGCCCTTCATTGGTGTTGCCCCACAAGCAGATTCCACCTCTAAGCTATCCTCTAAAGTATGTGCAGTGTCAGTATCTGAGCTGCTGGGTGTGAGCTTGAGAGCAAATGACGCTGCTTCTTCTTCATCACTGTTTTGAAGACACTACCTTCCTGTTCTTTCATCACTGCCTGGCTAGTTGCAGTTCTCGAGTGTCTAATAGGAAGAGTGCACAAGGCGAGGGGAGAAGGGCTGACAGCATCCTTGCAGTATCTGCAACTTGTAAATCAGAAGAAATTGTGGAATCTCTTGATGGAGAAATGGGATGTGAGAAAATGGATTAAGTGTGATCCTACCTTCATCTTCAATGGTTTCACTTCCATAGCTGGCCATGACCTTAGTCACAGCTGCTTCAGTAATGGTGAGCACCATCTCTTCCTAACTGTTAGCTCCTGCTGCCTCCAGTTATGGTTCACCTTGTGCTGCAAGAGAGAGGGAAGTGTGTCAATGAGTGTGCTGGAATGTGTTTTGGGTGATGTTGCCAGAATTGAATAGCTGGAAGTGTGTGAAAGCTGTGAGTTGTGGGTGTGAGGCTTACAGCAATGCTAAGTATGTGAGGCTGAGATGAAGCTATGAACATTAGGTATGAGTCCTGATTGAGAGAGATTGTTGGTAGGTGAGTGATGGGAGTGTGGTGCCCTGAGCAATATCTGAGGTATGTAATTCAGTTGGTGGGATATGGCATTTGAAGTTGCAATCACTGACCTTGACCATTGACTTCTTGTGGCAATGCATCCAGACACTCGAGGCTAGACTACAGGCATTGACGTTGATGGTTATCCAGTCCCTGTGCTATCACAATTTCTCTTTGGAGGGCCCCCTGGCTCCCTGAGGAAGAAGGGCATCTCTCCTCTCCACCTCCTGCACTAAGGCCTCCAGTGATCTGGAGATCCGTGGAGCCTGCTTTCTTCCCCTGTTGCATTCTTAATTGCTCTTTTTGGAGGTCAGGCTCTCTTTCCTAATCTCCTTCAGCATCTACCCCAATCATAATGCACATCCCCTTTAAGAGGTGCAGGCTAGGTTTAAGCGGTGTTAGACTCTCACGGAATTGAGCCTCCTGCTGAAGTGTGCAAGTCACTTCACAGATCATTTAGCACATTGCAATCATTTAAATGAGGAGGCAGCATGGTGTTTGGATGCTGCCTTGCATCGGGCACTGTGGGCATGGGTTAATAGCACATCACGACCCCAGCACCAGTTTAGGAGGGCTATTCAGCTTTGCCTCTCAGGAATACTATTGGATATAATCTCTGGCTCTCACTTTTAACTGTCTATTAAACTCTGTTAATCAAAGTATTATCATGCTGTAATGTATAAGTGGTGGCTTGAGGTTATAAACTGATTTTGATAGAAGTTTAACTGTATTTTTAATGCTAACCCAGCCTACTAGCCCTGTGTGATTTTAGACATTGTTGTATTGCTCTATGTAAAACTTTAGCTGCTCAATATCCAATTTAATGAGCCCCACGTGAAATAAATAACTAATGAGGGCAATACACAAATCAGACTGCTGCAAACTCACTGTACTCGCATGTAAGGGTTCGGGGCATGTTTTCTATCAGTGTAGTTATTATAAGGATATCTTTTGCCTCATTTTCCTTTGTAAAAGTTGCTTTTATTGCTGCACTGTTCACAGTGCTTTCGAACCTCACGCTGAGCAGCAAAAATTTACAGAGCCTGCAATCCCAGCGGGGAGCTGCATATAAAGGAAGCACAGGCCAGTGATTGGCTAACTCGGACTCCCTCAGCTCCCTGCAGCGACTATGCGATTGGTGAATTTACATTAATACATCCAGATAGATCTATGTGTAAATAACTTCACAGCAAATACTAGCCAGACGGACATTAATGTGATATGTGTTCAGCTAACATACCAAGCTTCAAACAACACATCCTATCCATCATTAAGATTGCCTGATTTCATCTCTGCAACATTGCTTGCCTCCAGTCCTTCTCGAGCCCACTCCGCTAATGCCTTTACTCCTGTTTTTGCCATATCCGTACACAGTGCCCTTGGCATTGAATCACATGAGAACACAGGAACAGGAGTAGGCCGTTTAGCACCTTGTGTCTGTTCAACCAATTATAGGAACATAGGAAATAGGAGCAGAAGTAGGCCATTTAACCGTTCAACTAGATGATGGCTAATCTGTTACCTCAACATCATTTTCCCGCACTATCCCCAAATCCCTTGCTATCTTTAAAATCTAGAAAGCTATCAATCACTATCTTGAATATGCTCAGTGATTGAGCCCCCACAGCCCTCTGGGGCAGAAAATTCCAAAGATTTGCCACCCTCTGAGTGAAGAGATTCCTCCTCATATTGGTCCTAAATGGCCTATCCCTTATTCTGAGACTGTGACGCCTGGTTCTAGAGGCCCCTACCAAGGGAAATTTCCTTCCTTCATCTACCCTGTTGAGCCCTGTAAGAATGCTGTTTGCTTCAGTGTGATCACCTCTCATTCTTCTAAACTCTGGAGGGTACAGGCCCAATCTTCTCAATCTCTCCTCACAAGCCAGTCCTGCCATCCCAGGGGTCACTCTGGTGAACCTTCATTGCACTTCCTTCATAACAAGCATATCCTTCCTTAGGTAAGGAAACCAAAGCTTTCATAATACTCTAGGTGCGATCTCACCAAGGCTCTATACGATTGCAGCAAGGCTTCTTTATTTCTCTACTCAAATCATTTTGCAATAGAGGCCAACATACCATTTGCCTTCCTTATTGCTTGCTGCATCTGCATGTTTATTTTCAGTGAATTATGAACAAGGACACGCAGGCCCCTTCAGATATCAACACTTCCCAATCGCTCACCATCTAAGAAATGCCCTGCATTTCTGTTTTTCCTATCAAAGTGGATAACTTCACATTTTTCCACATTATATTTCATCTGCCAAGTTCTTGTCCATTCACATAGCCTGCCTAAATCCTCTTGAAGCCTCTTCACATCTTTCTCACAACTCAGATTCCTATCTAGTTTTATATCATCAGCAAATTTGGAAATATTACATTTGGTCCCCATATCCAAATCATTGATGTAGATTGTGAATAGCTACGGCCCAAGCATTGAACCTTGTGGTACCCCATTAGTCACTTCCTGCCAACCTGACCCGTTTTTCCAACTCTCTGGTTTTCTGTCCATTAACCAATTCTCAATTCATGACAGTATATTATCCCCATTCCATTTGCTCTAATTTTGCTTACCAACTTCTTCAATGAGACCATGATCTGTGATCCAACTCCTTATACCTGCCTTTGCCCATATAACTCACTAGTTTGGGTTAACAGAAATCTATTAATTATAGATCTAAAATTAACAACTGATTAGCATAACCAATTGTTTGGGAAACAAAGTACTTAACTTCTCCCCCCTTTTTGTGTAGAATTGTTTCCTTACTTCACTCCTGAAAGGTCCAGCTCTAATTGTTAGATTATGTTGCCTAGCCCTGGATTTTCTAACAAGCAGAAATACTTTCTCTGTTCCTATCTGTTCCCCTTAATATCATGAAAACCAAGCATCATTCTAGTAAAAATACCTGAAAAACTCAGCAGATCTGACAGCATCTGCGAAGAGGGATACAGTTGACTTTTCGAGTCCGTATGACCCTCCATCAGAACTAAGACATAGAAAATCTATATGTCTTAGTTCTGATGGATGGTCATACGGATTCAAAACATCAACTGTATCCCTCTCCACAGATGCTGTCAGACTTGCTGAGTTTTTCCAGTTATATTTGTTTTTGTTCTAGATTTCCAGCATCTGCAGTATTTTGCTTTTATCATTCTAGTGAATCTACACTACACTCCCTCGAGGACCAATGCATTCTTCCTAAAGCGTAGTTCCCGTAACTGTTCACAGTACTCCAGGTGTGGTTATAACTAGGGTTTTGCATGACTGCAACATGATTTCTAATCCCTCGTATTCTACTCCTCTAGAGATAAAGGCCAGCATTCCATTGCTTTTTCTCATTTATTTTGGCCCTTGCCAATAATGATCCGTGTTCATGAATCCTTAGCCTTTTTTTCTGGACCTCCATTGTTTCTAGCTTTTCATCATATAGAAAGATATATCCTCATTAGGTCCAAAGTCTCACACTTGCCTACATTGAAATCCATTTGCCACAGTACTTTCAATTCACCTCATCTATCACTAACATTCTAATTTTATCCAATGGCGCATTTACTTGCTGAGCCATGGCGGGGTGCCTCCTGTATAAAATTTAAGATTATGGGCAATGTTCTAATCTGAGGTAAATGTTTTGAGACTGATGGAAGGAACTTGCATACAGCCAGTATCATTATTAGAAAACAGCCATAGTTTCTATTTTAAAATTCTCAGAGCCCTGACCTCTTTAGAACTTAAATTGACATGGGTGGATGAAAAATTGTACGCCAAGGACCCACTATTTTCTAATGTGTGCTAACTGGGTGCGATGCCTCTCAGAACTTCACTAAACTTACATCAATATTTCTTTTGGTCTCATAATATGGAATAAGAACATAATGGCTGGCTCTTGTAAAATTACTGCAAACATGTGTGTGCCAATCTGGCAATGTATCGAAGGGAATAAGTCACTTTGAGCAGCTAATCAAATGTTTGTTGTCAAATGAATCACAATATGACTGATAACAGACTCAATGCCAAAGGCTTGGTTGAAGTATTTGTCATAAGTAAAAAGCAATTTAATTTTCTAAACAATGAAAATAAACATCAGAAGTTCATTTGACTGACATGAATAACAATTTACTTTTATTTCTTTAAAGTGCTAGCAAACACCAGGTAACAATACTTTCTATTAAGTATTAACTCACATAGTTCTTTATAAATGATCAAAAGTAACCAATTCCCATATGATCTGATTCAGAAAGACAAGGTGAAATCAATTTGTGACCTGTATTTTAGATTTAAAGAATATCAGCCAATTTTAGATAAAAATTGAAGGCTGCATGGAATTTGCACTCCTAGCCTGAAGAAAGTGCTGGTCAAAGAATCAGTGCTAGAGTATAGCCCTATCTCCAGTCCATCCCTGCTCATACTTTCCCCACCAGCTCGCAGAGTACAATTAGTGAATTAGTCCCTTTGAAGATTTTAAAGACTTTTGGTTGGTTGTTTGAAGTGGGGTCATTGATAAAAAAACAGGCTTTGAATTTGTTTAGCTATTTTGCACATAGTAATTGCTTTATCGACTAATATTTCCACTTAAAGAAAACCTGCCAAATAAATTTACAGGATTATCATGTGGAACCTCATTACATGTTGCTGGCTATAATGGGACCAGCACATTGTCCTTGCTTACATGAAACCTGTCTGTTGACTTGCATTACTGGTTATGTATGAAATTCCAATACAACGAGGGCGGAGCTCTATTCAACTCTGTGCAGAGCTGACGCATTAACTGCAACCTAATTATTTTGCAAAACAAAAACAGAATTACCTGTAAAAACTCAGCAGGTCTGGCAGCATCGACGGAGAAGAAAACAGTTGACGTTTCGAGTCCTCATGACCCTTCGAGGACTCGAAACGTCAACTCTTTTCTTCTCCGCCGATGATGCCAGACCTGCTGAGTTTTTCCAGGTAATTCTGCTTTTGTTTTGGATTTCCAGCATCCGCAGTTTTTTTGTTTTTATCTAATTATTTTGCACAATGATCGTGTGCTTATAATACTGGGCCCTCAGAACCGTTTAGAAAACTGCTTCAATCAGACCAACCTACTTCCTTTCTACAAATGGCAAAATTGCTTTCTTTATCCCAAAGGGCAGTTTCACCTTCAAGAGACTCAAGACAGTCAATGGAATATGCTTGCTAGTATGCTGTTGGCTAACACAATTGCCCTTTAAACTCCTTGAATCGATGTCCAACACCAAGTGCCACTATGTGCTGAGGTTCTACCTGTCCCTGGTGTTGCGAAGGATGGGTCTGGCCATGCTATCACAGAATGCTCCAAGTAGTTGGACCACCTGTCCCTTGTGGAAACATTTATGTAGAGAAACACTTTTGACCACAAGACCATCAGGCATGTAACGTCCTAGAGACCCTGCAGAAAAGGAGAGGGTGGATCCTGTCGGATGGTTCCCCAAGCAGACTGTCAAAGTCATTTGGCAGAATGCCTCATTGCCTGAACTTTCCAACAAGCACCAAGATGTAGCTTGACTGGTGGTGAGAAAGGCCCTCCCTGTCAGATCCTTCCAACACGTCAGGAGTCTCACCCCCTCTGCACGTTGCCCTCGAGGTGGCTGTGGTGGGGAAGAGACTGTTGTCCAGCTCCTGTGGAATGTGCCTTTGCAAAGAAAGTCTGGAGAGAGATGCAGTGGTTTTTGTCGAGGTTCATCCCAAGCAGTTTCGTGACACAGGACTCTGTGCTCTACGGGCTGTTCCCAGGGACACACACTGAGACAAACATCAACTGCAGCTGGAGGATCATCAACTCAGTGAGAGATGCTCTTTGGTCTGCCCGAAACTTGTTGGTCTTCCAGTGCAAAGAGTTGTCCCCAACCGAGTGTTGCAGACTGGCACATTCCAAGGTCCAGGACTATGTGCTGAGTGACACACTAAAGCTCGGGGCAGCCACCGCAAAGGCGCAGTGGGGAAAGGTCGCTGTCCAAGACCTTTCTGCCAGAGGGCACCGAGGGGCTGGGAATTGTATAGACCCCTTAGGCTATGTGACTCACATTGAATATATGCAATGAATACTACATGTATCACAATTGTGTTGAAGCACCTCAGAGTGCAACATGATTTATGTAGATAATTTAAATACCATTGCATTGTCTGACTGTCTGTAATGTTCAATGATTGTATTGAAGCACCTCATGATTTATGCTGAAAACCTGAATATGATTGCACTTTTTGTGATGGCCATTTTAAAATGTTTTGTAATGTTCTTTCAGATATGTTTTGAATAAAGTATATCTTCCCAAAAAAAAAGTTCGATGAATCTGGTTCACATGCAGCTCAGACTATGGGGTTGGATTTCTCCTCTTTTGGTTGCTTGTAAAATGTTCAAATCAATTGACTTTTGTTGATCTCAGGCCAGTTTCCACAGTGGAAGGCCCTGTGGGCGAACAACACAATATTGCTCCTCAATTGCCACTGATTTGGCTATCTCACCTCAGGCCTGAAGACTTGTAAAAACTAACTGCATTTTTAATTCTCCCCTCCTCCTCCCAGGAGGTCTGGTGAAGACCTTATGTTTGCTGATCTCCATCAGAGGTGTACTCTTACTGTCCAGCACTGGTGTATAGGTGGAGTTAGGGATGGGAAGTCTGCCCTGATAGTACAGATGTGCCATTGTGATAGCCAACTCTTCAAAAACTACAAAAGTTTGTCATCCATATAGCCCCCAGATGAGCATAATATCAGCTGGGGACATGGCTGAATTGAAAATAATTTAGGAAGTGCAGTGATTCCATCAATTTGTAAAGAATACTACCACTTAAGGTGTGGGACCCCAAGCAGTTCTATCTAACAGCAGTGCATTTTAGAAATAGCCTGGACACACTTGTCCGTTAACTTTCATGGAGGGAAAAATATGGCAGTCTGCACATCCCCAATTTCCAAGCTAGTACTCCCGCAGCTCCCTGACAGTGCAGTATTGGAACATTTACCCCTTCATTTGAAATGCCAACCTGTCTTTTCTATTTAGAGATGCCACAGATCTGCTGTGTATCTCCGGCATTCATTCTTCTTATTACAGAGCTCCCGGGCTTGTAGTTTTTTTTTGTTCTCAGGATTCAAGCGCACTTTAAAAATAAGCTGAGTGCAAAATTATTAAAATACCAAAATACCATGCCCAAAGTTGCCTTATGAAAGCACTAAAGTGGTATTTGATTACTACTAATGCACAAAAACTCACAACATTGATCAACAGAAACACTTGCATAGGAATTGAATTTTGGCCAAGCTTTTACAAATGTATACTAACACAACAATCATTTAGCTTCTCATATATCCTGATGTTGTCATTTATATGCTAGCTGTTCAGCTGTTCTCACCTATCAGGAATTTTCTAATTTCACACATAACCCCTCTGTCTTTTGGTGAAAGGTCAGCAGCCTGAAATGTTAAACCAGTTTCTCTCTCCATTGATGCTGCCTGACCTGCTGAGTGTTTCCAGAATTTTCTATTTTTATCTCTGTCTTCAGTGAGTCATCTGAAGAAAGTAATAGCTTTTCATGGACTGAATAGAACAGGACAACCATTGTTTTGATATCTATACTACAGTAAGGAAATACGTTCCGCTCTGTGCTAACTGTCCTGTCCAGTAAATATATCAATGGTGATGCGGCAATCCCTTTGGGGATCTGCACTCACAAGAAGAGAGGCCAAAGCAAATTGGGACTACAATGTAGCAATACTGGGGCTGAAAGGAGTCATTTATGAGCACAGAGGTGCATAAACTTGGCTTGTATTGCTTTGAGTTTAGAAGATTGAGATCTCCAGGTGTTTAAAATGATAAAGGTTTCAAAGGTAGAATCTATTTCCCCTAATATGGGAACCCAGGACAACGGGACATAAACTGAAAATTAGAACCAGGCCATTCAGGAGTGAAATCAAGAAGTTTACCAAACAAAGTGCAGTAGAAATTTGGAAGTTCCCCAAAAAGGTTGTGGATAGTTTTTTAAATCTTTCCACGGAATATTGACATCCATGGCCAAGCTAGCTTTTGTTGCCATCCCTTACTGCCCTTGAGAAGGTGATAGTGAGCTGCCTTCTTGAAACGCTGCAATCCCTGTGGTGCAAGTACACCTACAGTGCTGTTAGGGAAGGAGTTCCAGGATTTTGACCCAGCGACAGTGAAGGAACAGAAATATATTTCCAAGTCAGGATGTTATGTGGCTTATGTATTCTTATAGATGGGAGAGGCTGTGGGCTTGGAAGGTGCTGTCCAAGGAGTCTTGGCAAGTTCTGCAGTTCAACTTATAGATGGTACACACTGCTGCCACTGTGCACCGATAGTGAAGAGAGTGAATGTTTGAGATGCTGTATGGGGTGCCAATCAAGCAGGCTGTTTTGTCCTGGATGGTACCAAGCTTCTTGAGTGTTGTTGGAGCCGCACTCATCCAGACAAGTGGAGAGTATTCCATTACACTCCTGGCTTGTACCTTGTAGATGGTGGAAGATTTCACAGAGATAGGAAATAAGTTGCTCGCTACAGAATTCCCAGCCTCCAACTTCTTCTTAAGAAATCCTTCAGGATTGAGGATGACTTTCTTCCACTCTGATTCAATGGGTTCCGAGGTCGTTGTTAAGTCCAAAATGTGATCTGCACACTCTGCCGCACGGGAGCAGGTGGTGCTTGAAGGGTCAGGTAGATGTGCAGTTTGGAGCTTTGTGTGTTCTCTCCGACACTTCAGCCTTGCCTCTGCGTGTTCCCGCTGAAGTCTCTCGATGTGTTCAACGCCTTCCCGAATGAACCTTCTCCACTTTCGTCGATCGCAGGCCAGGGACTCCCACAAGTCAACGGTGTTGTTGCATCTCTTCAGGGATGCTGCGAGGACATTCCTAAAACATTTCCATTGCCCTTCTGGGTGTCTACAGCTGCATTCCAAGTAGAGCAATTGTTTCAGAAGGTCCAGTGTCAGGCACATGAGCAACATGTGCTGCCCAACGGAGCTGGTTTTGAGTGATTAGCACCTCGATGTTGGGTATGTTGGTTTGGGAGAGGACTCTGCTGTTGGACTGCCTTTCCTGCCACTGAATTTAGAGGATCTTGCGAAGGCACCACTGGTAGCATTCTCCAGTGCAGACTCGATGGGCCGAAGGGCCTCTTCTGCACTGTGATCCTGTGATTTGAGGTACCTGCTGTGGGTTGTCCAAGTTCCAAAGCATGTAGGACCAGGAGATCCTGGTCCCCAAACACCCATAGCCACAGTATTTGTGAGGCTGGTCAAAGAACTCCCAAGATATTGATGATGGAGGATACAGCAATGTTAATACCATTAACTGTCAAGAGGAGATGGTTACATTCTCTTTTGTTGCAGTTAGTCATTGCCTGGCATTTGTGTGGCATGAATGTCACTTGCTACTTATTGAGCCAAGCCTAAATATTGTCCAGGTCTTGATGCATGCGGTTCATTAGTTGAAGAGTTACAAATAGGACTGAAAACTGTGTAGTCATCAGCAAACATCCCCACTTCTGACCTTATGAATGGAAGGTCATTGGTAAAGCAGCTGAAGATGGTTGGGCCTGGAACACTACCCTGAGGAACTCCTGCAGTGATGTCCTGGGGCTGAGATGATTGACCTCCAACAACCACAACTATCTTCCTTTGTCCTAGCAATGAGAGCAGCCAGTGGAGAGATTTCTCCATTATTTTTATTGACTTCAATTTTACTGGGGCTTTTTGAACTCACAATCACTCTCACCTCGCCTCTGGAATTCAGTTCTTTTATCTACTTTTGGCCCAAGGATGGAATGAGTCTGGAGCCATGTGGTCCTGGCAGAACCCAAACTGAACATCATTGAGCAGAATATTGCTGAGTAATTGCTGCATGATAGCACTGTCGTCAACCCCTTCCATCACTTTGCTGATGATCCAGTGTAGACTGATGGGATGGTAATTGGTTGGACTGGAATTATCCTGCTTTGTCAGTTGACACTTTCAAGACTGAGACTAATAGATTTTCACTTGTGTAAGGATATCGAGGGGTGAATAAATTGGGTTGAGGTGCAGATTAAGCATGCTCTATTAGAATGGCAGAACGGATGCGAGACATCAAACTGCCTATCTCTGTTCCTGTGTTCCTATTTGCAACCCATGCTCTAGTTGGGCACACTCTTTCAGTAGGAGCATGGGATTATTGAATCACCTCTGTAGATGATACAGACTCGGTTTAAACTGTTAATGCATATTGAAAGACAGATCTCACTTTCCAACTGTGACGAAGCCCAATATAGAACAGAATGTATCGACTTTTTCCATTATAAACAATAAGTCTAATAAGTGAGTTAGGGACTGCCAACACAGGCATTTAATTGGGTCCTCTGGGTAAGATTGCAGGCATTGGAAAGAAAAACATGTTCTGGTGTAGACAATTCTGACCATTTCAAATGATCCCTAAGAAAAACCAAAATACTAAAAAGAATAGCATGAAGGTTAAAGATGATTAGAATTCATCTCATCCTTGCTATCTCTCACTCGCTCTGCCCCTACACTCAGCCCACGGCTTGTTTTACTCAACATGAGGATTATTGTGGTTCTTTGTAACACGCAGGTGCAAAAGATCGATACTGAAATCATGGACAGAGACCTCATTAAAGTAAATTTTGAACCTGAATGGCTGACAGCAATCTTGTTAAATTCCACTAAGAATTGATATCATGTTAAAATGCTAATGTTTGAAAGTTTAAATTGTAAACCCCAGTCCCTTCAGTGTCATTGTCACATGTGTCTCACTGTCGCCTCTTTATGTTTCTTCAGCGGTGATGTCATGGGTTAAACCTCAACAATATTTTTGATTCATACGTACAGCTAGTGTCATCGCCAAAGAAAACAGTTTACAGGAAACATGGGACCTGGAGGAGGCCATACAGCCCCTCGAGCTTGTTCTGCCAGGCAAAGAGGAGAATATGGTAACATGGGAAATATAAATAAAAATCAAAGTGTGGACCCCAAATTCTGAGGCTTTATTTGCAGATCTAGGGTCAGTGTCAGGTCCCATTTGAATACCAACATTTTGATGATAAATAAATGGTATGAAAGGCCATACATTTACATTACCGCTTCACATCCGCAGAACATCCCCAAACAATTTCACAGCCAACGCATTACCTTTAAGGGTACGCTGTTGTTTTGTAGGTGGATGCAGCAGCCAATTTGTTTACTGCAAGGACCCACAAACAGCTAATGGAATTATGAGCAACTGATCAGTTTTTCATGGTGTCAGTGAGGGTTAGTTATGGGCCAGGTTCACCAAGAGAACTTTCTGCTCCTCTTCAAATAGTAGCAGAGAACATTTTGCCTACAAAGGAACAGGGAATTGAGGCCTTGGTTGCCAGAAACGTGGCACCTCTGACAATGCAACATTTTCTCAGTACTGCTCTGAGATGGTAGCGTTTGTGTTCAAACCCCTGGACTGGGGCTTGAATCTATAGCTTTCTGACTTAGCAGCAAGAGTGCTACTAACTGCGTCAAAGTGGCATTTAGTACGAGTTAGTATTGCTCTTGAATATACATTTCAAAACCATGGGTGGAATTTTTTTTTAGCCCGCTGGGGTGGGCATAATAGTGGAGGCTCTGGAGAATCGGGCAGGAGTACCCACATCGGATTCCTGGCATTGGGAAAACTGTCCCCAATTAATTTGGGGCTGGAAGGGCATGATGTGGGAACACCACCTGCCAGCAGCGGGATGCCAATTAGGCTCATAAATTAACAACTCGACACCAAATTCTCCCTGAGCCCAATGGAATTTACTGGTGACTCGGGGATTATATGGGGCTCGCACATTTCTCCTGTGCTCCCAATGGCCACCCAGCAAATCCTACTGGGTCTGTCCGTGCCTCGTAGGGTGGGTCCCTCATTGTCAGACACTCAGTGCCCAATCAAGGAACTTATCATCAGGAAGGTGGGGCACTGAAAGCCTCCCCATACCCTTTCCTCTGACTCCGTTGCCTCCCCCCTCTCCAGCAACACCCCCCTTGTGACCCCAATCCCACCCAGCGGTGTGTAGGGATCCAGCAGTGATTCTGGGGCTGGGCTTTGATGTATTACCGGCAGCAGCCATGGCTGCCAGTGAATCTGCTAGCAGTGGAGAACTGCTGGCCACTGATTGGTTGGCAGCTCTTGGGAGTGGAATCTCAACCCCACTGGAGACTTGGTTACATGGAAGGCCCTACACTGGCCTGATGGCACTTAAATTGCATCGATGTCTCCCCCATGGAAGTGATATGGGGCTCCCACAAATACTCCCACCATGGTGGGGGTGGGGGCATTGCTAGTACATCCCAGCCCATATATGCCCACTAAATTCAAACTAGTTTTCCAGGGTATTGACAGACTACATATACTTTGAGGATCTGACTCCTTGCAAAACACTGAGGGCAGAATTTTCCGGCTGACATGCGGGTGCCGGAGCCCACATGTCAGCGCTTAAAATGTCGCGCAAGCGTGCCGATGTCAGTGCGCGGCATCGCGATATTTTGGTCGGCGGGCACGCTCAGTAGCGGGGTGTTCACCCGCCATTAATTGAAGAGCTCGTTAAGGCCCTTAACTTGCCAATTGTCCTGGATTTTGAGGGGCCCGTGCGAACTTCGGGTCGGAACACAGGCCCAACTCATGCAATGTTGGGATATGTGGACTCAGAGAGGTTGTTCACATTTTACACAAAGTTTTAATTGCTGAAAGTGTTTAAAAGTTGCCTGTGTTATTGTTAGCAATTCTCATCGATTTCCAAGAGCTTCTTGTGTATTTTGAAACCACTCTGCAGACAGTAATCTTTCTCAGGCCTGCAGCTTTCCGGAGGCCTCCATTTAGCCTGGGGATATGGGTTCTGACCTCTCCACTGGAGGCAGCTCCCCTGAGGAGGAAGGGAGGGATAGAATAAGGAGGAGGCCAGGACAGGACAATCAGCCTCCAGGGGAGCCACCTTTGGGAGGCCAGGCGCAGGCACAAGGGGCACAGGGCCAAGAGGTTGTCCAAGGTGCAAGGGGCCACAGAAGACGCCACTATCCTGCTGCCAGGATATACAGGCGGAGAAGCAGCTACCTCAATATGACTGAGGTGCAGTGCTGAAGGAGGCTCCAACTCTCAAGGGAGACAGTCAACTATATCTGTCAGATGATTGGCCCTGAGATCTCCCCTAACTGTGTGGGTGGACACCCCATGCCAGTGACTCTGAAACTCACAGTTGCCCTCCACTTCTCTGCATCTGGCTCCTTCCAGGGCTCGGTGGGTGATCTTCGTGATGTTTCCCAATCAGCTGTCTACACTTGTGTCAAGCAGGTCACTGACGCTTTGTTCAGATGGGTATCCATCTTCATCCACTTCCACTGCGACCAGGCAAGTCAGGCACAGTGAGCCAGAGGCTTTGCGGCCATTGCTGGCTTCCCCCATGTTGAGGGTGCTATGGATTGCCATCAAGGCGCCAGCAGGTGAGCCCGGTGCCTTTGTCAACAGGAAGGGCTTCTACTCCATAAACATGCAGGTAGTGTGTGATCACAGGATGCTGATTCTACAAGTCTGTGCAAGGTACCCAGGCAGCTTCCACGATGCCTACATCCTCAGACACTCCCAGGTGCCGGGGCTCTTCAGTGCTCTGGCTCGGTTGGCTGGATGGTTGGCTGCTGGGTGACAAGGGCTATCCCCTGTGAAGGTGGCTCATGACGCCTCTCCGCTGTCCAAGAACAGAAGCTGAGCAGTGGTACAATAGGAGCCAAGGCACCACAAGGGCTGTGGTGAAGAGAGCCATCTCCTCTCAAGATGTGCTTCCGTTGCCTGGACTGCTCAGGGGGTGCACTCCAGTACCCCCCAGATCGTGTCTCTCTGATAGTGGTAGTCTGCTGTGCTCTCCACAATCTTGCGCTGGAAAGGGGGGATGCAGTTGAGGATGAAGAACTTGACACCCTGGATGAGGCTGCAAATGATGAATCCAGCAGTGTCTCAGAGGATGAGGAAGCACAGGGTGATGATGAGGGGCAGAACGAAGACCCACATTTACACCAAGGAGGCAGGGATACCCGGGACAATTTAATCCAGAGAACCTTCAGCCAGCTCCACACACATGGATCAGCAGGAACAGCATTGCCTGGCGCTTCCACATTTGGCACTTAGGTGCTACATCTTCCATCTGCTCAGTTGCAAATAAGGGCTCAGTACAGAAACATCAATGTCCACTCAAACACTCATGATAAATATGTGAAAAAGAAAAATCCACCACAAACAAAAGACCCTCAGCCATGGTTACAAAGGTGGACTTTATTTTGTCCAGAAGAAAAGCACACAGCACTTTTTTGCAATCACAAAAATGTGGGTCCCCATTCTAAGGCCAACGCAAAATCACCAGTGACATACCCGTGGAATGCCTAAACTGCCTTATGCCTACATTTTCGGGTGCTACATCTAGGTGCCCCATTGCTCGGAGTGGCATCTGAGACAGCCTGCTAACTCTGCTGTCGTATTGGCCTCAATGATCTTGGCGGACGTCCTCTGGCTCGTGGAGCCTGTGATGGCTACACCTGGAAGGGAGTGGCCAGTTTCAGAACTGGCACCTCCCCAGTTGTCACAGCCTCAACAGAAGGAACGTTGACTGGCAGAGGGGCGGAGGAGCTGTTGGCCTCATCCGGAGCACCCTGAGAGAAGCTCGCAGCAACAACAGGCAGCTGCTGCGCCGACATGAGGTCCCTTTCGACCTCCGTGCTCACCACAGATGCATGGGCACCGAGTGCCGACGCTTGGTGTCCACAACATTTCCCACATTGGAAATGACCACCCCTGGCCAATACCGCTGTGAGGGCTTGCAGGTCACAGCATATCCCAATCATGAAATATTCCATTTAGTTGAAGCCCCTCTCTATGAGAGTCGCCAATCTCTCATAGGAGGAAGCCTGAAGCTCTGTCCTGAGGGCCAAACCTTCACATGCACTCTGCCTAGACTTCTCCATCGCAGAGAGCAACTGAAGCATTCCCTCATGCAACCCTGCCAGATGAAAACGCATTTCCTGCTGCCTGTCCTGCAGCTGCTGCATTGGGGACAACTCCAGAGGCACATCATCAGTACCGGACTCAGCATGTGCCTCGTCCCCTGCAGCCTTCCGGCTGCTGGCGCCATCAGCAGTCTCTGCCCCTAACATCTCCTCCAGCGATCGTGATGTGCCCTCTCCACTGTCAGACCACATTTAGAATATTGTGAGCAATTTTGGGCCCCATATCTCAGGAAGGATGTGCTGGCCCTGGACAGGGTCCAGAGGAGGTTCACGAGAACAATCCCAGGAATGAAAGGCTGAACATATGAGGAATGTTTGAAGATTCTGGGTCTATACTCGATGGAGTTTAGAAGGATGAGGGGGAATCTGATTGAAACTTACAGAATACTGAAAGGCCTGGATAGAATGGACGTGGGGAAGATGTTTCCATTAGTAGGAGAGACTAGGACCCGAGTAAAGGGAAGACCTTTTAGAACAGAGATGAGGAGAAACTTCTTTAGCCAGAGTGGTGAATCTATGGAATTCATTGCCACAGAAGGCTGTGGAGGCCAGGTCATTGAGTGTATTTAAGACTGAGCTAGATAGGTTCTTGATTGGTAAGGGGACAAAGGTTACAGGGAGAAGGGGGGAGAATGGGGATGAGAAACTTATCAGCCATGATTGAATGGTGGAGCAGACTCGATGGGCCGAATGGCCTAATTTCTGCTCCTATGTCATATGGTCTTCTGGTCTTATGGATGGTAAAGTCCCCATCGAGGTGTGTGTGTCTACGCTGGTGCCTGCCTGGCTGAAATGATGTGCTGCAAGTTGCACTTGTTGGCTCTCAGGTGTGGAGGGGAGGCTGCAGGGTTGAGGTGCAGGTCGCTCTGGTGGTGATGCTGAAATTAACAACGAGGACAGTGCATCAGTTAGTGTACATTCAGTTCAACCTTTCATCCCTTTCCCCCCCCAGCCTCATAAGTCGCTCACCCTCCAAGACCCTAAGGAGAAGAGCATTGGTGAGGTGGAAAAGCATCAAGATGAGCCCCAAACATTAAACACACTTGCAGACAGGCTGGCCAGATGGCCTCAGGAATGCCACATGGCATGTTATGAGTGTGGAGAGTGCAGAGGTATCTGAACTGGATGCATTGTGGCCTGGATAGTTGCAGGGCTGAGGAAACATCACAAAGAGTAGCAACATTTGCCGTCGATCACAGGAGATTGAGAGGTCACATTATTGGCCTTCATTCCGTAAGGAGGGGCATAGACCGGGTGGGCAGAAGGCAACATTTACCCTTGGCGCAGGGATGAGTAACATGGTGGCATTCATCTAAGTTGAATGCCATGAGGTTCACAACTGAGGTGCTGAGGTCCTTTTGGACAAAGTAATGTGGGGCTCTCTGGCTGAAAGGGTGCTGGAGGTCCCAAACCCCCTAAGATGAAATAAGTCTTTGGCTGTGCAGCAGTGATCCAATGGCATGTTAGACCATGGTTATAGTAGTCACAAATGGGATAAGGTGACTTTGGAAGGTTGTGGAGATACGATTCCTCAAGGGAACGAGGGTCCCTTCTGTATGACCCACATGTCAGAATGTCTCAGTCTGTGAATGAGCATTGTTTCAGCATTAACAATTGCAGCAATCAATTGGATGGTGGGCAGACAGAGTGGATGGGATTGTGGACCTCAAATACCTGGCCGCTGGACCCCAGCCTTGCCGCCCCCGGCCGCCCTGGCCTCCTGCTTCCTGCCCAGCTCCATGGCCTGCTCTTCAAAAGGCATGAGGTGCTGCAGGAGGGCGCACCCACCTCCAGTCCTCTGGTGCTCCCAGATATTGTGGTGACTTTTTGCCTGCAAAACAGAGAAGAGGATTTATTGGGGCTGCTCGCTCATGTACTCTGCACACGCACGCCGCACCCCAACCACAGTGGCCCATCTGAGGCCTCCAGCGGCTCCTGTCCACACTACTGGTGATCAGTCCCCAGAAGATAGTACGGCTGGTCCCAACCCCCTCCCCCAACGGCCACCTTGGACACCCATGGCAAGGAGGCGCAACTAGGTGCGGCGCCGATGCCAGCAGATGGCACTTGCCCAAAACACCTTGAGGCTCTCCTTCCACAATCTCATCACCATCAATATGACATGTGTTGGAGTTCTGAGTATGTGTCTGGCGGCCTCCCCTGCAGGTTTCCCCCAGACTACTTAAATGCCACAAACACCAACATATACTGCGGGGAGAACCCTTCTTCTCCTCAACCACTAAGGCTGAAGTAAGCATGGTCAGTACCCATTTGCCCACCCAGTGACAGATGCCCTATGCAGTAAGCACAGCAAGACATGGTGGAGGCTCAAAGGCTAAGGCTGCCTTCTGGGTCAAATGGTCAAGACAGACATGGTACTCACCCGTCCAGAGCACAGCAAATCATTGAATCTTTTCCTGCACTGGGTGCCAGTCCGCCACACATCATCATGGGCGCTTACAGTGTCACCCACCTCCTCCCACGCCTGGCTGGTGACATGGGGGGGCCCTCCTCCTCAGGATACAGAAGGTGCCGACGGATGGCCACCTCTTGCAGAAGGACAGCAAGGCATGCATCTGAAAATCGGAGGGCACAGTGGCCCCCCACTGGCCTCTCCTGCAGCCTGCCTCCCTCCTCCTGCTCATGCTGCTGTCCACTCGGACCTCCCTCCCTCTCTCCACGAGTGGCCATGGTGCACTGCCTCAAGCAGGCTGCCTGGCCACTCTTTATACACTCTTTATTCCCCACTGGAACCGGCAGCCTGAGGCTGCCCGCCCCCATGACTATTTTCCTGTTCCCCACGGGAGTTGCTTACCTGCTGGGCGGGCCTTAATTGGCCCACCTGCGGAAAATGGCGGCGCGGCGCGGTTCTCCAGCGGCAATCAGCCGCCAGCCTGCCGCCGAGTCGGTTGGGCGGAAAATTCTGGCCTACGAATGCATATGATACATAATGCTTCTAGGGCCAACATAGGAATTTACATCAGGAAGGCATTTGGCTCAATTGGTCAATGTTGGTGTTTATGCACCACATAAGCTTCCTCCTACCATGCTGCATCTAACTCTGTCTGCATATTCTCATATTCCTTTTCCCTCACATAGTTAGCTAGCCTCACTTGAAGACATCTATGCTGTTTGCCTCAACTACCCCATTGTGGTGGTAACGTGGAATGTCCCAAATTCTAATCATTCCCACGGCGAAGAAGTTTCTCCTGAATCCTTCATTGAATTTATTAGTGACTATCTAGTATTTATGATCCCTAGTTTTGTTCTCCTTCACAAGTAGAAATAACTTCCCCTGTGTTTACCCTAACAAAACCCTTTATACTTTTAAAGACCGTTATTGAGTCATCACTCAGCCTTTTCTTTCCTAGATAAAAACCCCAGCCTGTTCAATCGTTCCTGACACTTATATCTTCCCAGTTCTGATGTAATCTTCGTAAATCTTTTTTGCACCTTTTTCCTGTGCCTCTAAATCCCTTTTGTGATGTGGAGACCAGAACTGTACACAGTACTCTTAAGCTTTTTGAATTTTCAACAGTAAATGACAGTGTAGGACCACATTTACAAGATAAAAGCTAGTGAAGCGCCATTGGCAGAGAATTACAATTTATTTATTTTGCAAACTGTACTTTCAAGGTGGTGCAAACACCATTAAAATGATGACACTTTATATTGCCATAGTTTGATGTCAAAGGATTTAGCACAAAGCAGTGAAGTTTATTGGGGTTTCACTCTTGTCACAAATATATCACTGAACCGTTCTTTGTCAGTCCTTGCCCATTTTTCTTTTACTCTTTCAATGGTCACCCTATTAATGTCTTCATTGCCATTCTATCAGTTCAGCACTGTCTTCTCTTCCCTGAGCTGCCAGGATCGGTCCTAGTGCAAGTGATGGGGGTCTTTCCCATTCAGCTAGAAGGCCGACAAGAGCCCTGTGTTGCTGTCTTTCAGGAAGGCCCGCCACCCTAAGTGGACAGCAGACCCCCCGAGGGCTGAAATCCCACCCCAGAGAGCTGCCAGTTAATCCAAGGCCAGCAGCTGTGCATTGCAGGCAGCACCATCAGGAGCGGCAGTAGATCTGGTAACGCACCCACCAGAGGCCCAGGATTGCCGAAGGACGCCAGGCCAATGGTGAGTGAGGGCAGAATGAGGGTCACAGGGGAGGGAGTGGAAGGGGGCCGGCAGCAAGGGTGAGGGATGACTCTCAGTGAGCCCTCACTTCCCGATGCCAGGTCCTTCCATTAGGCAATCTGTGCCTTTGAACAAGGACAACCACCATCCAATCCCGGGAGCCTGCAAGCAATCCCAAAGGGGTTTGATTTTTGGGCTTTCCATATGGTGAGATGAGGCCTTTACGTAGGCATTAACTTCCTACTTAAGGACCTCAATTGGTGGTGGGGCGGAAAAGCCATCGACTGAATTGGGGCAGAAGCTGGAAGGCAGTGGGGTCCCCACTCACCACACTCCCACCCAATTAAATTGACCCCCACCACCTCCAAACTCACCTTGGGGGAAGGAATTAAACTCCGCCCCTTGTCTCTTTTGCTCACCTTAGCTGCTTTCAATGTTGTTTCTTGCACATTACAGAGGCAAAAAAAAACATTAAAAATGAATGAAGGTTCAGAGAGAATTGATTTTTTTTAAAGTGCAGCAACTGAAGTGGAAACTGGGAACCTATATAGTGAGGAATCTTGAAAAACTGAAATGAAAAAGAGCATAAAGGACAGGCAAAAACACAAAATGGACACAGGAAAAAACTGGAAAAAACACAAAGCAAAGAGAAAAAGAAAAATGAATGATGGATAATCAAAGGAAACTGAGAGAAATGTTAAGCAGAAGAGAGAGTTAAATACTCATGCAATAACAGAATGAAAGGACAGTAAAAGCAATGGAGTATGGATATAAATGTGCTCTAAAATTGTCCACAGTACAGTTTACCCTTTAGTGTATAATATGAAACTATACCAGGGATGTTCCATTTTATACCATACCAGAACACACCCACATTCTCAATTATTTTGATATGGGATATTTTACTTTTAGCACTTTATATTTAAATAACTGAGATTTTTATCTGCTGCTTGACTGGCTTCACATTCACTCTTTGGAATTCTCTACCCCACAACCAGAAGGTTGTGGAAGCCTAATCATTGAACATATTCAGGACACAAATTAATAGATTTCTGGATACTAATGACATCGAGGGATATTAAGGATAATAAGGAAAAATGGTGGAGTGGTGGATGATCAGTCATGATCTGTTGAATGGCAGAGCAGACTTGATGGGCCGAATGGCCGACTCCTGCTCTTATTTCCTACGTTCCTATGTTAAGTAATCCTCAACTGCAAAGCCATTTTATTTTATTTCCCCACATTCTTAAGATAAGTGATTTAACTTTACATATTGCTTGATCCTAAGGCCAGGATTTTTACCTTGTCGGACGGGCAGGCCCCGGAGCAGTTGTGAAGTTGGCCACCAACCAGGATCAGGCCCTGACATCGATTTCACACTGGCTGGCCAATTAACGGCCAGCGAGCATGAAACGTGCGCTGCAATGCTCAGCCTGCCGGGATGGGGGCGGGAGGAGGGTGAGTTTGGAAGTTCATGCATGTGCGCGGGTATGCGCAATGAAAGCCCCCTGAGGCACAGAGCTGCCTCAGGGAGCTGAAGGTTTATAAACTCAAAAGTTAAAAACTTAAGCAATGTTAAAAACATGTCCCCTCATGTGACAGAGTCACACGTGCAGGGACACGTTATGAATGAAATTTAAAAATGTTTATTTCATTTTTATTTGCTGTTGGAAACCTCATCCTGCCTGTGGATGATCATGGCTGACCTACATGAAATCCACTCCCTCACCCCATTGCTTGCTAGTCCAATAGATATTGCCCATCCCTAATTTCCCTTGATAAAGTGGTGGTGAGCTGTTTACTTGAACCACTGCAATCCATGTGGTGTAGGTACACCCACAGTGTTGTTAGGGTTAGGGAGGAATTTATAGGCCCACGTGTGTATGTGTGTATATGCATTTACCCAATCTTAACATTATACTGGAAATATTATGATATTATGGAAAAAAATTTCACTAAGCAACATATATTATGGTGTAGCTGAATTTTATTAAGTCACTATGGGCAGAATTTTCTGCCTGGTGGGCGGTCGGGCCCGACGCAATCTCTGGCAGGCGGGGTGGTGATCCCCGCTGGAGAAGCGGGGCCCACCGCCATTTTACGTTGGTGGGCCAATTAAGGCCCGCCCAGCGTGATGTCCGGCGGGAAGTGCTATGTACTTCCTGTGCGGGCAGGGGGGGATTCCCCAAAAGCGAGAGTGTGCTCTTTTGTGCATGTGCACCGAAAGAGTGCACATCTCCCTGAAGCTAACTGCTGCCTCAGGGAGATCGCTGACACTTTTAAAAATATTAAAAATAGAGAAAAAAAATTCACTAACATGTCGCCTTCATGTGACAATCTCACATGAGATGGGACATGTTCATATTTTACAAAATAACTTTATTAAAATGTTTAAAACACTGCATGAAACGTCATCCCGCCAATGGATGAGGTTTCATGTGTTTTCTATTGCCCTGGGGCTCCTGGCCTGCCCACTAACCTTAAGGTTGGTCGGGCAGGTCCTTTAATTGTTTAATTGATCCTGTCAATGACCTCAATTGGCCATTGGCAGGTCGGCGGGCACACAGCTGATTTTGCTGCGCCCCCATCTTTCTGAAAATTTAAATGGGGCAGGATGATGTTGGGGGTTCCGCCTGACATCATCCTGTGTCATTTTATGCATCAGCGAGTGGGCCCCGCCCCCTGCTCATCGATGGCAAAATTCAGCCCTATGTATTTAATTTTTGGACATTTTATGGTGAAATGGGCATTATACTTGCAATTTGTATGTAGGGAAGATTGTTTGTCTAGTGTTTAATATACATTATTGCACTTGACTTGTTCAAGTTTGGTTGCATTCCTATAGAAACTGCACCACATGGATTGCAGTGGTTCCAGAAGGCAGCTCACCACCACCTTCTCAAGGGCAGCTAGGGATGCGCAATAAATGCTGGCTCAGTCAGTGAAGCCTACATCTCATGAATGAATTTTTAAAAAATTGCTCTCTGTAAAGTGTTTTATGTTGGTAAAAAAGTTCATGGCCTTGTTTTAGCTTCAGAAATAGTTGGAATGCCACAAAAAACTTGAGCCCATCACCCATGTTTTATTTCTCTCTCTCCTCCCCTCCTCAGCCCCCCTCCCCCATCTCCCACATTCCCCTCCCCACCTCTTCTCTGCAACTCCCTCCCCACCCTTGCTCCCCCTCACCACCTCCTCTTCCCCTCCCCCCGCCCCTCATCCCTGCATGCTCCATCCACCTCCTCCCTTCCATGCCCAAACCCCTCTTCCCACCCCACTCCGGCATCCCCCAGAGACGGTTGTATAGTGGTATTGTCATTGGACTAGTATTCCAGAGACCCAGGGTAATGGTCTCAGGATCAGCGTTTTAATCTCACTACGGCAGATGGTGAAATTTGAATTCAATAAAAACCTGGAAATAAAAGTCTGATGATGACCATGAAACCATTGCCGATTGTTGTAAAAACCCATCTGGTTCACTAATGTCCTTTAGTGAAGGAAATCTGCCATCCTTCCTTGGTCTAGTCTACATGTGACTCCAGACCCACATCAATGTGGTTGACTCTTAAATGCCCTCTGAACAAGGGCAATTAGGGGTGGGCAATAAGTGCTGGGCTAGGCAGTGACACCCACATCCAATGAATGAATTTTAAAAAATTCTCTCTGCTGTATGAATAGCATTTATTCTATGCATTAGTACTCTGAACAACTTTCAATCCTGATTCATTAAGGCATTGTTTCCTTGTTTCATCTATGCTGTCACAAGCATAGACTCATAAACTGACACATTTTCTATGTTAAAAGTCTTGTGCAAAGCAAACTTCCTGTAACTATTGCATGCATTTCCTGTAATGATTTTCCTGCTTTGTTGCTAACACTCTATTGTTAGAAAACTGCCTGTCCTCCAACTCACCATTGAGCAATGCCATGACAGTACTGCTTGTACTGCTTATTATATAGGGTCTTATGTGACTGGATTAATTAGTCATACAACCACTCTCTCGGAACAAAACTTCTCCAAGCACAGCCTTTCTCCCCAGGAATTAACCTGAAACTTTAGGCTGTGTATAATCAAATTCTAAGGCAAAAAGACCCTGCCTTTCCCAAATCCAAAAAACATTGGGCACACTGGTGTCTTGTGTTCTCAAAGATGCAGATCAGCCTGGGCTATTGAATGGCAGAACCATCTCAGGGGGCTGAATGGCCTACTCATATTTTTATATTTGTACTTTGTTTCTCTGAAATTCTAGGCAGGGGATCAAAAGGTGACAAATCTTTGTGCATTCATGCATAGTCCATCAGTTTATTGTACTGCAGGCATATGTTCCTCTGATGAGATGGTTAGCTCTTAAGTTAAAAAGAATATGATTTAATAAGGTGCCCTCAGTTATATGCCCTCAGTGTAAAGGAAAACAAGGCTGAAGTTACTAAAGTTAAGGTGTGCTGGAGCCAGCAGCATTATGCTGCACTTTTGGAGCTGATAGTGCTAAACGTGTCTTACATAATTCAAGTGCACTTCAATGCTAACATTGCCTAAAGAGACAATAATTAGACAAAGGAAGATTCAGTCACTGAAGGCACAGATAACTAATCAGTCCCAATTGACACAGTGGCTGAAAGGCCTCTCTGTAAAGGTAAACTAATTTACCTTCTACTGGCTAGGTATCAGTGAAAACACACAAAGGTATCATTCTAATTACCATTCAGCCATCTCAAATTAGGACATCTTATTTATTCTCAAAAAGATCCACTTGAACATAATAGAGCACTTTACTGGACTCAAATCCCTGACAATGATCCCATTGGAGTAGGATTTTACCAAGCTAAGCATTTCGCTTTTACTTCCCACTATAAACAACTTCCCAGGATCCACTGTGATTATAATAAATTAAAAATCAAAACATACAGAGAAATTTGAAGTTTTATTTCACCAAGTATATGTACTTAAACTGATTTTCTGCACAGGTGTGCATACCAAGTATATAGGAACAAAGTTCTGTTAATTGGTACTTTACCCAGTTTTATTTAAAATTTTACATTTGCCATGAGCAAAGTTAGTCGATGAAATAATTTGAGGAAAAGCCATTACTGAGGAGGGTAATGGTTTAATCAAATGGTATAAACTGGTCACTTGAACAAATGTGGATTAATTAAGGAAATCCAGCTTAGATTTGTTAAAGACAAATTGTGTTAACTAACTTGGTTAAGTTTTTGATGAAGTAACAGAGAGGGTTGATGAGGGTAACATGGTTGATGTGATGTACATGGACTTCCAAAAGGCATTTAATAAAGTGCCATATAAAAGGCTTGTCAGTAAATTTAAAGCCTGTGGAATAAAAGGGGCAGTGGCAACCTGGGCACAAAGTTGGCTGAGTAACAAGAAACAGAAGGTAGTTGTCAGACTGGAGTAACGTATATAGTGGGATTCCCCAGGGGTCAGTATTTGGATCACTGTTTTTCTTGATCTTTATTAATGACCTGGACTTGCATGTGCAGGGCACAATTTAAAAATTTATAGATGACAAATCTTGGAAGTACTGTGAACTGTAATGAAGATATTGATAGACTTCAAGAGAACATAGACACGCTGGTGGTCAGATATGTGGTAGAGGAAATATAATGTGAAGTGGTGTGAAGTGATACATTTTAGTAGGAAGCACGAGGAGGCGAAATATAAAATAAAGGATATAATTCTTAAGGGAGTGCAGGTGTAGAGGCACTTGGGGGTATATGTGCACAAATCATTGAAGGTGGTGGGGCAGGTTGAAAAAGCGGTTAATGAGGTATACAGGATTCTGGACTTTATAAATAGAGTACAAAAACAAGGGATTAAGGTGAACCTTTATGAAAACTCATTTGGCCTCGACTGGAGTATTGTGTCCAATTCTTAGCACCACACTTGAGGATGAATATGAAGGCATTAGAGGGAGTGCAGAAAAGGTTTACAAGACTGGTTCGCGGAATGATGGTCTTCAGTTACGTGGATAAATTGAAGAAGCAGGGATTGCTCTCAGAAAAGAGAAAGCTGAGGGAAGATAGAGGTGTTCAAAATCATGAGGGGTCTGGACAGAGTAGATAGGGAGAAACTGTTCCCATTGGTGGAAAGGTCGAGAACCAGGAGACATCGATTTAAAGTGGTTGGCAAAAGAACCAGAGGTTTCATGAGGAAAAGCTTTATTGCACAGTGAGTGATTAGAATCTTTAATGTACTGCCTGAGAGTGTGGCGGAAGCAGATTCAATCCTGTTTTCTAAAAATTTACTGAAGAGAAAAAATTTGCAGGGCCACAAGGGAATTGGACTGCCTAAGTTGCATTCGCAAAGAGTCAGCACAGACACAATGGGTCAATTGGTCTCTTTCTGTGCTGTAGCCATCCTATGATGAATCAGTAGTAAATTTGACTACTGTTGGGGTATTGCAGATCTGGCCATCATCATAAACAAGATATAAAACTAGCCAGTCTTCCACAAGTTACATGTGAGGAGCTGAGATTGAGTATAATCTTCAAGTGAAGCAGAATTTCCAACCAGGGGATAATTGGTCTCAGATAAACGGATCTATTTCAGTCCTCACTTTCAGGTCACACTATATTCTTATTTTTACATTTCCATTATAAGTTTGTATGTCCACGTTTATGTGGAAAATATTTCTGTAAACTTGACACACTGTAATATTCCCTCCTACCAAGACTTTCTTTTCAGCAATTCTGTCTCTACCGCTGTTCTCTCCTCCTGCAATACCCTTTTCCTTTTGCCCTGATCTCTCTATCTCACTCTCTCTCCTTTATTTCTTTCTCCTTTTTCTCTTTGGTTTATCTCCCTCTCTTGTTTCTTCACATTTTTCTAGCTTCCCCCATCTCTCTCTTTCTTCTGATCTGTCCACCTGTCACTCCCATCATCATTCATATTGGACCCAAAACATTAACTCTGTTTCTCCCTCTACAGATGCTGCCAGACGTGCTGTGTTTTTCTATCATTTTCTGTTTTTGTTTCAATCTGCAGCATTTTGCTTTTATTTATCATTCCATTTCACCCGATTTAGCACTTCCTCAATCATGCTCTCCAACTTTTCTGGTCTCTTCCCCTGATGTCTCCTCCTCTGCATTTCCAGGTACCAGTGGGCATGCTAGAATGGTTGAGTAGAAAATATAAAGTGGCCGAGCTGGATGAAGTATTAAGAACCAGCAACAATGTAAGGATGGCTGAAAATACCACAGCACAGAAATTTGTATGCAGGCAACCTGGCACCAGGGGTGACTGATGACTGAAGTAATGTTTTACAATGCACTGGTCCCCAGAAGAGATAGGGATGGGAACACAATTTGAAAGATTAACAGTGTTCACCTAGCCATTTTTGTCCCTGCCATAAGCTCTATTCCCTACTACCAACTCCATCCCCCTTAAGCATGAACCATCGTTTGCAACTTTGGTGTCATATTTGACCTTGATAAGCTTCTGACCCACATCTGCTCCATCATCAACACTGACTATTTCCATCTCCCTAACATTGTCCGACACATCTGCTGCTAAAACACTCGTCCATTCCTTTGTTATCTCAAGATGCAATTCCAATGCACTTCTGGCCAACCTCCATAAACTAGAAGCCATCTAAAGTGCTCTTGCCCACGTCCTAAGTTGCACCAAGTCTCATTCACCCATCACCCCTGTTCTCGCTGACCTACATTGGTTTCTGTTTAATAAATGCCTTGATTTTAAGACAATTCTCATCCTTGTTTTGATGGCCTCACCCCTCCCTACCTCTGTAATCTCCTGGACCCCTCCAGGTTATCAGTGTTCCTCCATTTCTGACCCCTTGAACATCCCCAATTTCAATTGCTCCACCCTTGATGTCTGTGCTTTAAGCTGCAAAGGTCCCAAATTCTGGAAATGCTTCCCCGAACCCTTCACCTCTTTGCCTCTCTCTCCACCTTTAGATTCTCCTTAAAACTCACCACGTTGACCAAGTTTTTGGTCATCTGCCCTTATGTGGCTTGGAGTCAAATTATATGTGATAATGACCCTAAAGAAGAGTCATATGGACTTGTAACATTAACTCTGCTTCTCTCTTCATAGATGCTGCCAGGCCTGCTGAGTTGCTCCAGCATTTTCTGTTTTTATTTCAGATTTTCAGCATCTGCAGTACTTTGCTTTTATCTTATGTGTGATAATACCCCTGTGAAATGTAGTATATAGGTCTGGCATAGAAAGGGTTTGCATGAGACTGGGTAGAGCACCACCCGCACTGTGATGTAAAGGAACACATGACCTGAGTCTAGGAAGCAGTCCTGTACTGGACAGAGACATGTGTAGAAGCAAGTATGGAGACAGCTCCTAGCTTAGGCCTTATACTAATAGTTAATAAACATTTACTGTTAAACTATATAAGACTCAGAATCTCTTTGTGAGACCTACTGAACTACACACATCTTAGAACATGAAGCACCTTGGGATGTTTTACTACTTTAAAGATTATATATAAATGCAAGTTGTTGTTGGAGGACTGAAATGTGAGTATAATGATGAATACCAACTTATATTTTACAGTTAAAATAATGAGTGCTAGATTGGCGTGATAGAGGTGTGTTAAAATTGTGACACGGAATAAATGTGGGAACGTGAAATATATTAAATGCAAACATTTTAATTTAACCTATGAAAGCTGGTCTCCTTTGGATCTGATATTTTGAAACTGAATGGAATTAAGATATTTCAGGAATCAGCCTTTCAAGCACCAGAGCATGTATCAGTAAATTAGATGTCATGTCCCCAATATTGCAACAGTGAAATATGCAGAAAAGTGCACATTGAGGTTATTTGGGATATCCTGAAACCCTAAAGGGTGCTATGTAAAGGCACATTGTAATCGTTATTATGAACCAATTCCTTTTGATGAGAATGCAGATGAGATGTATCGGGCACAGAGATCAGTAAAACATCTGGAACAGGACTGACAATTTCAGGACTTCAGAGTCTTATCACATGCATTGGCTTAATGCTGAAATACCATGGAAATTTTTAAAAGGTTAAATTTAGCAAGTGTCTGTCTTAAGTCAGTGATGAGGGATCTAATATCCTAGGGAGAAGCTATTGCATTCAATCAAGTGTATAACAGCTCATTCCTAATCCCACAGTCTCTGATATAATTAAATCTTCAATTCAGTGGTATCAGGAATCTAAGGAGGCAAAGTATAGTTAATTGGTTCTTACTCATCATTTCAGTCAGATTTTCAGTTTTAATATACAGAATTAAATATTTTAAAATTACACATCAAATGCATATTCTCAATTAATTTTCACGTCAAATTCTTTAGGAAATGTATCTACATGTTGGTAAATTAGGCAGGATCTGGCAGTCAGAATAACCTATTATTAAAATGCTGTAAACGTTTTCAAATTCTTCTCGTGTTAAAAGAAGAAAAGTTCTGTCTCCATAATTTTGGGAACTTTCAGGATAATTTTGCTAAGCTCCTCTCCTTATGTTAAGTCTTTCTAGACAAAAGTGCAGGTCCAAGTTGGGGCAGTAGCTCTTAGATCTTGTCATTTCCAGGAAAGGCGTATCATATTCATAACTTTACACATGAACTGAGCTTCTTGAATAGAAGCTTCTGGAACTGTCTTTTATTTGTTTAAAATGGACATTGATGAACTATTAAGATGGCTGTCAAGTGGGTCAGGTGACTTTGCTTACTGAACACAAATTTTCAAGCTTCTGAAGATTTCCAAATTGAATAACCCTGGGTGGCAGGGCGTGAGGGGTGGTGGCAGCAGGGGCCTCCCCCTGGAATGGATATATCCAGATAGCACCCCTCTGAGGAATTCACAAAGTTTACCCAAAACACAGACTCAATGAAGTTCTGAACTCTATGTCTCCAGGTTTGCAATTTACCTGACCAAACCAGTTATCCACAAGCTAAGTGTGAAAGACCACCTTCTATCGCCTAATGTGGCTTTGGGTTCCCAAACTACTCTGGTTGGATGATTGACAGTATTGGTCATATGATCAAAACTTGAGATAACGAGTTTTATCAAAAGACTCAGAGAGACCAGGGAAGAGTGCAGTAGAACACCAACAAGACAACAGCCACCGAGAAAGGCTGTGCCATTTTTGCCGTTCAAGAACCATCAATTGTCAGCCAGACTGAGAACCAGGCTCTGAAGCTAGCTGCAAATCATCAAGCAGCCAAAGTACTTAACCTGTTCCAGTTTCAAAGTTCACCTGAGAACCAATCTCCTAGATATTCAACTACAACAGACCTTGCATCTTGCTGTGAACCCTTCGCTTTACAAGACCCTCACTTCAATTTTAAATCATTGAATCCATTCAAGAAACCACAGGCTGGCCATGTGGAAGACTGGAAATCATAAATCAGAGTCTGAACTTGTAAAAGGGCACTATCTTTATCTGCGTCCAATCTTTGCATGTGTGTGTGCATGCGTGCCTGAGACTGAATTGTGACATTGCGGGGTAGGTGTGTGAGAATAAATAACCTTCTTTATTTTAAATTCGTGAAAACCTGCTGCTGAATTATTTAATTGGAATACACTCTCCAAGGATAAGAAAAAACATACCTCTTTCCATAAAAAAAACATACTGATTATGGGCAGATACATTTTGTCCATGACAACCTGGTTCTGAGACCCATGTTTTGTTATAATGAGGTTTTAGGAGAGGACAGGGGAGATTGCAAGTCAACAACTCACTACAGCTATTAAATTGACCATCTCAGACATTGACCCTCCTTCTTGGCACATAAAGAGTTCGAGTGATTGGGAAAAACTGTGGTAGATGGAATTCAATATGGTGGTGTAGGGTCCAAATTTGCAATGTATTTGGATCCAATTAAGACGGTTGCAATATTGCCTGCACAATGAGAGACTAGGAACTGTTGAGGTGCAAAGGATTTAGGTGTCCAGTGCACAAATTATTAAAACCTAGTCCATCAGCACAAAAAGGCTTTATCAAGCAAGTGACATGGTGACACAATGGTAATATTACTGGACTCAGTAATCCAATGGCCAGAGGAGGCCAGGTTCATGCTTTGGGGGCATGGATTCAAATCCCACAACAGGAGTGGTGGAATTTTAATTATTCAGTGGAGTTTAGAAGAATGACAGGGGATCTCATTGAAATGTATAAAATTCTGACAGGGCTAGACAGATGCAAGGATGATATTTCCTCTGGCTGGGGGTGGGTCTAGAACAAGGGGTCACAGGTTCAGGGTGCAGGGCAGGCCATTTAGGACTGATATGAGGAGAAATTTCTTTACTCAGAGGGTGGTGAACCTATGGAATTCTCTACTAAAGAAGGCTGTGGAGGCTAAGTCACTGAATATATTTAAGGAAGTAGATAGATTTCTAGACACTAAAGGCATCAAAGGGGAGAGAGTGGGAGCATGGCATTGAGGTAGAGGGTTGGCCATGATCATATTGAATGGCAAAGTAGGCTGAGTGGCCTACTGTTGCTCCTATTTTCTATGTTTTCTCTGCTCTCTGTGCTCACTGACTTACATTGACTCAGCGAACATCTTGATTTTAAAATTGCCATCCTTGTTTTCAAATCCCCCGGTAGCCTTGTTCTTCTCTTTCTCTGTAATCTCCCTCATCCCCCCAAATTTCTGCGATATCTGCACTCCTCCAAATCTGGCCCCTTGTGCATCCCTGTTTTCATTCACTCCACCACTGGTGGCCATACTTTCAGGCCATCAGCTTTGCAATACCCTTCCTACATTTCTCTTCTATAAGATCTTAAGACCATAAGATGTAGGAGCTTAAGTAGGCCATTTGGCCCATCGAGTCTGCTCCGCCATTCAATGAGATCATGGCTGATCTGATAATCCTCAACTCGATTTTCCTGCCTTTTTCCCATAACCCTTGATTCCCTTACTGATTAAAAATCTGTCTATCTTAGCCTTAAATATACCCAACAACCCAGCCTCTACAGCCCTCTGAGGTAAAGAATCCTACAGATTGACTACGCTCTGAGAGAAGAAATACCTCCTCATCTCTGTTTCAAATGGGCGCCCCCTTACTCTGACATTATGCCCTCTGATCCTAGACTCTCTCACAAGAGGAAGCAACCTCTCATCATCTACCCTGTCAAACCCCCTAGGAATCTTAAATGGTTCAATAAGGTTGCCTCTCATTCTTCTAAACTCCAATGGGTACAGGCCCAACCTACTCAACCTCTCCTCATAAGAAAATCCCTCTATACCCGGGATCAACCTAGGGAACATTCTTGGACTGCCTCCAATGCCAGTATACCTTTCCTTAGATAAGGGGACCAAAACTGTTCACCGTATTCTAGGCGTGGCCTAACTAGTGCCTTGTACAGTTTTAGCAAAATGTACCTATTTTAATACTCCATTCCCTTTGGAATAAAGGCCAACATTCCATTTGCCTTCCCTATTACCTGGTTGAACTTGTATGTTAGCTTTTTGGGATTCATGTGCAAGGACTCCCAAAATCTCTCTGTGCTGCAGCTTTCTGCAACCTTTTTCCATTTAAGTAATATTCAGCTCCTCTATTCTTCCTGCTAAAGTACACCTCACATTTTCTCACACTATATTCCATCTGCCAAGTTTTTGCCCACTCACATAACCTGTCTATATCGCTCTGTAGACTCCTTGTGTCATCCTCACCACTTGCCTTCCCATCTATTTTTGTGTCTTCTGCAAACTTGGCGATAGTACATTCACTTCCCACATCTAAGTCATTAATATATATTGTAAATAATTGAGGTCCCAGCACTGATCCCTGTGGCACTCCACAAGTTACAGGTTGCCATCCCAAATATGCCCCCCTTATTCCAACTCTCTGACTTCTATTAGTTAGCCAATGCTCTATCCATGCTAATATACTACCCCAACACCAGGGGCACTTATCTTATTAAGTAGCCTTATGTACGGTACCTTATCAAACACTTTCTGAAAATACAAATATATTACATCTACTGGTTCCCCTTTATCTAGCCTACTTGTTACATCCTCAAAGAATTCTAATAAATTTGTTAGGCATGATTTCCCCTTCATGAAGCCATGCTGACTCTGCTTGATTAGATTATGTATTTCTAAATCCTCTGCTATTACATCCTTTTTAATAGACTCTAATATTTTCCTGATGAAAGGTGTTAAGCTAACTGGCCTATAGTTACCTGTTTTTTGGCTCCCACCCTTTTTGAATAAGGGTGTTACATTGGCTGTTCTCCAATCCTCTGGAACTTTCCCAGAATCTAAGGATTCTTGGAAGATTACTACCAGTGCATCCATTATTTCTGTAGCTACTTCCTTTAATATCCTAGGAAGCAACCTATCAGGTCCAGGGGACTTATTGGCCTATAGCCCCATTAGTTTCCCTAGTACTTTTGTCCCTTGATTATTAAGTATTTTTGGAATGATATTAGTATCTTCTACCATGAAGACTGAGCAAAGTATTTATTCAACTCCTTTGCCATTTCCTGGTTCCCCATTATTACTTCCCAAGCCTCATTCTCTAAGGTGACTATGTTCACTTTGGCCTCTCTCTTCCTTTTTATATATTTAAAGAAACTTTACTGTTCATTTTTATATTACTTGCTAGTTTAGCCTCAAAGTTTATTTTCTCCCTCTTCATTTTTTTTAGTCATCTTTTGTTGGTTTCTAAAACTTTCCCAATCCTCTTGATTACCATTAATCATTGCCATATTGTATGTTTTTTCTTTCAATTTGATACTGTCCTTAACTTCCTTGATGAACCATGGTTGGTTTATCTGCTTCCTTAAATCAATCTTCCTCACTGGGATATATCTTTGTTGAGAGTCATGAACTATTTTCTTAAATGTCTGCCATTGTTCATCAACCGTCATTTCTGCTAAACACCTTTCCCAGCTCACTCCAGCCAAATCTTCCCTCATTCCTTTGTAATTACCCTTATTAAAGTTTAGCACAGTTGTTTCCGACCCAAGTTTCTCACTCTCAAACTGAATGCTAAATTCTACCATATTATGGTCACTGTTTCCTAGGGAGTCTTTTACTCTGAGATCATTTATTAAGCCTGACACATTACACATTAGCAGATCCAAAATAGCCTGATCCCTGGCTAGATTCACAACATATTGTTCCAAGAAACTGTCCCAAATACACTCTTAGGACAGAATTTTATGACAGCGGGATTTTACGTTCCCGCTGTGGTCAATGGGATTTATAATGGCTCGCTGCATTTTAGGGCCCCGTCCTTGCCGAAATGGGGCCATAAAATTCTGCCCTATGAATGCTTGCTTGTGTCTACCTCTGCCAATTTGATTTCCCGATCTACATAAAGATTAAAGTCACCCATGATTAATGTCGTGCCTTTTTTTATGTCCTCATTATCTCCTGATTTATTCTCTGTTTTACAGTATAACTACTGCCAGGGAGCCTACAGGCTACTCCCTCCAGTGTCTTCTTCCCCTTATATTTCTTCCCACCATCCACATAGATTCTACATCTTCTGATCCAAGATCCTTTCTTGCTATCGTACTTATTCCATCTCATACTAACAAAGCTACCCCACTACCCTTTCCTTCCTGTCTGTCCATTCAAAAAGTCACATACCCCTGAATATTTAGTTCCCAGTTTTGATCTCCTTGTAACCATGTCTCCGTAATGGCTATAAGGTCATGCCCATTAACCTCTATTTGTGCCATTAATTCATTTATTTTGCTCTGAATACTACATGCACTTACGTAAAGAGCCATTAATTTTGCCTTTTTAGCATTTTTCTCCCTTTTGACCTTATTTACTTCTGTTTCTTTATGTTTGTACACTCTGTCCCTTCCCATCACACTCTGGGTATCATTACCTAAATGGCTGCCTGGCAAGGCTGCCGTGTCCTTTTGCTTTGTAAGCCTACAGAACCCTCCCCTGCTCTATTTAGTTTAAAGCCCTCTCCACAGCCCTAGTTATTCAGTTCACCAGGTCACTGGTCCTACCACAGTTCAAGTGAAGCCCATCCCACTGGAACAGCTCCCTTCTACCCCACTACTGATGCCAGTGCCCCATGAACTGAAACCCATTCCTCCTACACCAATCCCTGAGCCATGCAGTTAACTCCTTGACTTTATTTACCCTATGCCATTTTGCCCATGGCTCAGTTAGCAACCCTGAGTTTATTACCTTGGAGGTTCTGCTTTTTAATTTAGCTCCTAACTGTTCAAATTATTTCAGCAGAACTTCCTTTCTAGTCCTACCCATGTCATTGGTACCAACATGGACGACTACAACTGGATCCTTCCCCTCCCACTCCAAGTTCCTCTCCAGCCCTGAAGAGATGTCCTTACCAGGCAGGCAATGCAGCCTTCGGGACTCATGGTCACGGCTGCAGAGAACAATATCTATCCCTCTAATTATACTGTCTCCTATCACTATTATGTTCCCATTTCCTTCCCCCACTTGAATGGCTCCCTGTACCATGGTGTTGTGGTCAGTTCACTCATCTTCCCTGCAGTCCACACTCTTGTCCATACAGCTTACAAGAACCTTGTAACTGTTGGACAGTTTCAGGGGCCGAGGCTCCTCAAGTGTTACCTCCTGGGTCCCCAAGCCTGCTTCACCTGCAATCTCACCCTCCTGTCTCTGATCACAGACCAAATTTGAACTACCTAATCTGAGGGGTGTGACCACTTCCTGGAGCAAAGTATCCAGGTAACTATCTCCCTTCCTGATGTGGCGCAATGTCTGCAGCTCGGACTCCAGCTCCTTAACTCGGATCCAAAGTTTCTCAAGCTGCAGACACTTGGCACAGATGTTTTCACTCTGGATCACCTTGGTTCCCAGCAGCTCCCACATGCTGCAACAGCAACACATCACCTGTCCTGCCATTGCTATCGTATTTTATTTAATTTATTAATTAATTACTCTAGTATCCCCATTCAGTACACTTTATTATAATTACTTTTTATACACACCAATATCAATCTTATACTTAACAAACTATCTTTAAGAAAAAGAGAAAAAAAAACTACTCGAGATCTAAACACAAACTAAAGACCTTACTTTAATGACTAGAAATGCTCACCAATCAGCTACTCACCGCTCTCTTTTCCCTCCCGTGCTCGTTAATGCTCTCGCATTCTTCTCTCACTGTCTCATTGTGAAAGGCTTCACTTGTCTCGCACTCTCTCCCTGTAAATGACCATGCTGTTTCTCTCACACTCTCTCACTGTAAATGGACCCGCTGTTTCTCTCACACTCTCTCACTGTAAATGGACCCGCTGTTTCTCTCTCACTCTCTTGCTGCAAATGGCCACACTGTTTCTCTCACACTCATTGTAAATGACCACGTTGTTTCTCTCACACTCTCACCTTATAAATGGCCCCACTGTCTGTCTCACACCCTCTCCCTGTAAATGGCCCCTCTGTTTCTCTCATACTCTATGTCTGTAAATGACAATGCTGTTTCTCTCACACTCTCTCTCGCTGTAAATGGCCACACTGTCTCTCTCATTCTCTTGTTGTAAATGGCACCACTGTTTCTCTCACACTCTCTCGCTGTAAAATCTCCTCTCCATCTCACTTTCCTCCTTTAAGACACTCCTCAAAACCTATCACATTGACTAAACATTATTCATCTAATCTAATATCTCCCAATGTATCTCGGTGTCATTCCTTGTTTTCTAATGCTCCTGTGAAGTGCACTGGAACATTTTAAAACATTAAGGGCACTATATAACTATATGTTATTGTTGAGACATCAAAATTTCTTCCCCAAAAGGATCAATTCTGGGTCAATTCAAATTTTCAAGACTGGGATTGACAGACTTCTCAAAGGTAAGAGTACCAAGGAATCAAAGACAGTGACAAAAGTTGATGTACAGATCAGCCATGATCCAAATGAATGGTGGATCAGACTTGAGGGGCTGAATGGCCTATGCCAATTCCTATATTTCTCCCTTTTGCCTAACTGAAGCTTGGATGCCATAATCAAAAACCATTTAGAACATCAGTGGCACTCAATTTTATTAATATAATTAATGTTTGGTGTGTACTGAAATGAAATTCAGAATGATTAAAGTGTGAGACATTGAACATTAGTTTAATTAGCTCTCTGCTTGTGACACAGCATGGAACATTATGGGAAATGTAAAATAATAATTATTGGTAGACAGCACAAAATAATTGAGATATAATTGTAGTTATTTCGATCTGTCTCATTAATCCTAGGAATTAGGATGCAAACTTGATTTTTTAAATTCTTTTACGAGATGTGGATGTTGCTGGCAAGACCAACATTTATTGCCCATCCCTAATTGCTCTTGAGAAGGTGGTGGTGAGCCGCCTTCTTGAACCGTTGCAGCTGATGTGGTGTCACAGTGCTGTTAGGAAGGGAGTACCAGGATCTTGACTCAGTGGCAGTGAAGGAATGGTGATATATTTCCAAGTCAGGATGGTGTGGCTTGGAGGGGAACTTCCAAGTGGTGGTGTTCCCATGTGTCTGTTGTCCTTGTCCTTGTGGGGTTGGAAGGTGCTGTTGAAGGAGCATTGGTGAGTTGCTGCAGTGCATCTTGTACATCCTATGTACTGCTGCCACTGGACTAGGGTGATGGAGGGACTGAACGTTGAAGGTGGTGGAAGGGGTGTTGATCATGTGGACTGCTTTGTCCTGGATGGTCTTGAAATTCTTGAGTGTTGTTGGAGCTGCCTTTATCCAGACAAGTGGAGAATATTCCGTCACACTTCTGATTGCTGACTTGTAGGTGGTGGACAGGTTTTGGGGAGTTAGGTGGTGCTACCAGCCTCTGACCTACTCTACTAGTCATAATCTTTATATGGCTAGTCCAGTTCAGTTTTTGGTTAATGGTAACCCCTAGGATGTTGATAGTGGGTGATTTATGGATGGTAATGCCATTGAATGTCAAGGGGAAATGGTTAGATTCTCAGTTTTGGCGATGATTATTTGCCTGGCACTCGTGTACCATGGATTACCACTTATCAGCCCAAGCCTGAATATTGTTCGTGTCTTGCTGCCTATGGACCTGGACTGCTTCAGTGTCTGAGATGCTGTGAATGGTGCTGAACATCGGGCAATCATCAGCAAACATACCCACTTCTGACCTCATGATGGAGCGAAGATCATTGATGAAGCAGCTGATGCTCTCAGTTTGTACATTCCTGATCCTAGCCACTCACTACGTAAAATAGATTTCCCCTATGATGCCATTGAGTCTTTTGCCATCATGCTGAACTAATTTTAGGTTTGCATTGACACCAAACTGGCAGTAGAGATGTGGAGTTCTGAATGAACGGAGAGATTCGAGGTACAGCACAGTCACACCTTTTGACCTTATGGGCACTTTTTAAAATCTAACTAATCTCTGCTTGAATGCTTGTAGGGCCGGGGAAGAAATTCTCCCCCCAACTCACCCCCTCCATACTCAAACCTGTACATTTTTAATGGTGGAAACGAAGTTGGCCATTGATGTTTCCAGGCAGTTTCAATCAGGCAATGTAAACGTGGCTGTGGCAGACTGGGAGCCCAAACTGGGGCTGCCAGTCTCACACCAATACTAGCAAATCCCAAATAACACAGAGAAATAATTGGCCCTGGCCTGTACAGTTCAGGATCACATGATTTACCTACCAACATTATTCCTGCACATGGCAAGACAAAAAGGAGATATTAACTGTCAGAATGAACTTATTGCTGGAGCTTTTTCTTGTTATTTATGTACCATATGGTTCATAGAATCATTGAATTATATAGCACAAAAGGAGGCTATGCTTGTGACAGTTTTATGAAAGAGATATCCAATTAATCCCATTCACCTGCTTTAAGCCTGCAAATTTCCTTTTCAAGTATATGTCCAATTCCCTTTTGAAAGTAACCATTGAATTTGCTTCCATCACCCTTTGAGGCAGTGCAGTCCAAGTCATAGCAACTTATCATGTAAAAGAAATTCCCCTCAGCTACCCTTTGGTTCTTTTATCAATTATTTTAAATCTGTCTCCTCTCACCAGTGGAAAGTTTCTCCTTATTCACTCTAAAAAGCCCTTAATTTTTGAGTTTTCAATTTTGAAAACTTAAGCATGAGGGGGGAAGGTCTTCATTTAAGCGGTAATTTTGTGTAACTCTTCAACTGAGAAACACACAGCTTATTGCATATCCACGATTTCTTGTGTTACTGATTCCAGAGAACTTGAGGGCATGTTAAAGATTGAACAGTTGTTATGTATTTTTGGTATGTGCAACTTAAATCAATCTGTTGGGATTACAATAATCTGTATCTGTTCAATAACAAGGAATATCCACTAAGTGCCTCCTTCTTGTACGTCACGAAAATACATTATCATTCTTGGCGGGAATTACTGCGATCATACTGTGTTCATGAATCCTGAGGTGCTTCAGAAAATCTTACCTTGATAACAGACTCATCCTCTATTCTTTTATGAGGTACAATCATCTCTGTATTGTTGCAAGAAGCACGCTGAAAAGCCATTTTTGCACATGGACAAACTAGGACCTGTTCAACTGTCACCTTTTAATGAGAAAAAGAGATGGCACAGAAGATATTATTCAGCATTCGTTGGGTATTGTCTGTTTTTATATTAAGGGTGTACATCTTAAAGCCCTAGGACCACATGCAGCTTCTGAACACTGGAAATCCAGCCCTTAAAGTCCAGGCAGTTCAATCCATTGGTACTTAGTCTGACACACTGGTTTGTGCTGTTTGATTTAGATGAGCCATTTAGACATGGAAAGGGCTGTTCTTAGTAATGTTGCCTCTCTTGTGAATAAGTTCTCAAGTGGAACACTAAGATCTGCTTGTATCAGCAATTTAAGATTATGACAAATCAGCCGGAAGATTCAACCCCAACACATGATCTTTCCTCCCACGAACCAAACACTTTTGGAACACATTCATATGGCCCAGAGACAAATGATTGGACATCACAATGCCCTCCCCCCTGCCCACCCCACCCTCCGCCACCCCAATTGATATGATTTATATTTTGAATATGAAAACAATGTTTATGTGAGGTAATGAAATTAGAAAGATAATTCCTCATAGATTTTATAAAAACCATTATATCACAGCCTCTCAGAGAGCAATATGCAGGGCTTTATCTTATTGGATTCAAAGTTGAGGAAAAATAAACCCATCAAGTTCACTAATGTCCTTTAAGGAAGGAAATCTGCCGTCCTTTCCTGGTCTGGCCTACATATGACACCAGACACACAGCAATGCGATTGAGTCTTAAATGACCTCTGAAATGGTCTAGCAAGCCACTCAGTTTTATCAGACTGCTACAAAGTTTAGAAAGGAATGAAACCGGACAGACCACTAAGCATTGACTTAGGCACCAGAAATGACAACGGCAAACTCAGCCCTGGTCAACATTGCAAGGTCATCCTTACTAACATCTGGGGGCTAGTGCCAAAATTGGGAGAGCTGTCTCATAGACTAGTCAAGCAACAGCCTGACATAGTCAAATTCACAGAATCATATCTTACAGATAATGTCCCAGGCACCACCGTCACCATCCCTGGGTATGTCCCATTGGCAAGACAGAACCAGCAGAGGTGGCGGCACAGTGGAATATAGTCGGGAGGGAGCTGGCCTGGGAGTCCTCAACATTGATTCCAGACCCCATGAAGTTTCATGGCATCAGGTCAAACATGGGCATGAAACTCTCCTGCTGATTATGACATACAGCCTCCCACCATCCTCAGCTGATGAATCAGTGCTCCTCCATATTGGACACCACTTGGAGGAAGCACTGAGGGTGGCAAGGGTGCAGAATGTACACTGGGTGGGAGACTTCAATGTCCATTACCTAGAATAGCTCGGTAGCACCACTATTGACCAAGCTGGCCAAGTCCTAGAGGACATAACTGTTAGACTGGGTCTGGAGCAAGTGGTGAGGGAACCAAAAAGAGAGAAAAACATACTTGATCTCATCCTCATCAATCTGCCTGCCGCAGATGCACCTGTCCATGACAGCATTGGTAGGAGTGACCACTGCACTGTCCTTGTGGACATTAAGGATACACTCCATCAGGTTGTGTGGCACTACCACCGTGCTAAGTGGGATAGATTTTGAACAGATCTAGCAAGTCAAGACTGGGCATCCATGAGGTGCTGTGTGTCATCAACAGCAGCAGAATTGTATTCAACACACAATCTGTAACCTCATGCCTGGCATATCCCCCACTCTACCATTACCACCAAGCCAGGGGATCAGCTCTGGTTCAATGAAAAGTGCAGGAAGGCATGCCAGGAGCAGCACCAGGCATATCTAAATATGAGGTGTCAACTTGGTGAAGCTATAACTCAGGGCTACTTGTGGGCCATACAGCGTAAGCAGCAAGTGATAGACAAGACTAAGTGATTCCACAACTAATGATTCAGATCTAAGCTCTGGAGCCCTGTCACATCCAGTCATGAATGGTGGTGGACAATTAAACAACTCACTGGTGGAGGAGGCTTCACAAAGATCGCCATCCTCAATGATGGAGGAGCCCAGCAAATCAGGGCAAAAGATAAGGCTGAAGCATTTACAACAATCTTCAGTCAGAAGTGCTGAATAGATGATCCAGTTTGGCCTCCTCCGGAGGTCCCCAGCATCACAGATGCCAGTCTTCAGTGAATTCGATTTACTCCACACGATATCAAACAATGCCTGAAGACACTGGATGCTGCAAAGGCTATGGGCCCTGACAATATTCCAGTAATAGTACAGAAGACCTGTGCTCCAGAACTTGCAGCACCCTTAGCCAAGCTGTTCCAGTACAGCTACAACACTGGCATCTACCCGGCTATGAGGAAAATTGCACAGGTATGTCCTGTACACAAAAAGCTGGACAAATCTAACCCAGCCAATTACTGCCTCATCAGCCTACTCTCGATCATCATAAAAGTGATGGAAGGGGTCATCAACAGTGCTATCAAGTGGAACTTCCTTAGCAATAACCTGCTCACTGATGCTCAGTTTGGGTTCCACCAGGATCACTCAGCTCCTGACCTCATTACAACCTTTGTACAAACATGGACAAAAGAGCTGAACTTCCGACGTGAGGTGAGAGTGACTGCCCTTGACATCAAGGCAGCATTTGACTGAGTGTGGCATCAAGGAGCCCCAGTAAAACTGGAGTCAATGAGAATCAGGTGGAAAACTCTCCACTGGTTGGAGTCACACCCAGCACAAAGGAAGATGGTTGTGGTTGTTGGAGGTCAATCATCTCTGTTCCAGGACATTGCAGGAGTTCCTCAGGGTTGTGTCCTCGGCCTAACCATCTTTAGCTGCTTCATTGATGACCTTCCTTCCATCATAAGATCAGAAGTGTGGATGTTCACTGATGATTGCACAATGTTCAGCACCATTCAAGACTCCTCAGATACTGAAGCAGTCCATGTGCAAATGCAGCAAGACCTGGACAATATCCAGGCTTGGGTTGACAAGTGGCAAGTAACATTCACACCACACAAGTATCAGGCAATGATCATCTCCAACAAGAGAGAATCCAACCATCGCCCCTTGACATTCAATGGCATTACCATCGCTGAATCCCCCACTATCAACATCCTGGGGGTTACCGTTGACCAGAAACTGAATTGGACAAGCCACATAAATATTGTGGCAACAAGAGCAGCTGAGAGGCTAGGAATCCTGCATCGAGCAACTTATCCCCTCATTCTCCAAATCCTGTCCACCATCTACAAGGCACAGGTCAGGAGTGAGATGGAATACTCACCACATGCCTGGATGAGTGCAGCTCCAGCAACAGTCAAGAAGTTTGACACCATCCAGGACAAGGAGCCCGCTTGGTTGGCACCCCACCCACAAATATTCACTCCCTCCACCCCTGAGGCACAGTAACAGCAGTCTGTACCATCTACGGGATGCAGAGCAGGAACTCACCAAGGTTCCTTGGACAGCACCTTCCAAACCCACAACCGCTACCATCTAGAAGGACAAGGGCAGCAGACACATGGAACATGATCACCTGCAAGTTCCCCTCCAAGTCACTCACCATCATGACTTGGAAATATATCACCATTCCTTCACTGTCGCTGGGTCAAAATCCTGGAACTCTCTACCTAACAGCACTGTGGGTGTACCTACACCACATGGACTGCAACAGTTCCAGAAGGCAGCTCACTGCCACCTTCTCAAGGCAATTAGGGATGGGCAATAAATGCTAGCCTAGCCAGCGAAGCCCACATCCCTTAAACGAATAAAAAATATTTGGGCTCAATGGATAAAGCGCTAGCCATTATGCAAGGAAGGTCCCTAGATCGCTAATCTCAGCTGGTGCAGCACTGAGACACTGCAATCAGTCTCAGTATCTCTGGGCTCGGGAGAAGAACAATCAGCTAGGGATCCTCCTTTGATTATGAGCCAATGAACCCAGTGGAAAAGTTCATGTAGATCCTAGGTGAGCTCTAGTGTCCTGTACTTCCTGCGCACCACTTTCCCCTTCCCCATCCTCCCTTGCCCATCGCCTCCCCTGCCATCATTAGTCAAATTGTTTTGCCACATGTTTAGACTCAAACATGGGGTTGGATTATCAAAGCAGGGTCAGGAACCCAATGCCCAGATAAATTCCGGGTCCTGTATCCGCGCATCAACTGCAGTGCTTACATGACATGCTATTGAAATGTAAGTGCCGGAATTGAGCAGGGGGTGAGCTCAGCACCCAATTAGTGATGCCAAGTGTCTCCAGGGGGTGGGAGTTGCCCATCTGGCACAAGCAGCAAAGGCAGTTGGGAGCCATGATGGGGCTTGCCGCTGCCTTGCCAAATAAATGAAGGCAGCTCCTCAGAGGGGCAACAATAGTGTGCAAATGGATGGAGCAGAAGTAATGTGCACAATCTGGTGTAAGATGCTCAAGGGCCCAGTTACCATTGGCTGTTTATTAGCCAAGCAAGCTGACTGGAAATCCCAGTTGGCGTGAAAAAGGGGCCTTAATAGCCCTCAGTTACCCACCGCCTGCAGGCAGATAGCCATTCTGACCACAATCCGGTCTCTTTAAAAATGGCTTGTGTTCGGGATCATTGCACCGAACCAACATGATGGCCAATGGCCTGCCTGCCTCCCATCCCGACCTCAAGCTGACTGAAAACCCCGCCCCTTGACCCTGTTCCACCATTCAATGAGATCATGGCTGATCTGTGACCTAAGCCTATTTACTTGCCTACACCCAGTATCCCTTAATGCCTTTGGATAATAAAAATCCATCAGTCTCACCTTTAAAATTAACAATTGATCTTGCAACAATTTGAAACCAGGGAAAATGGACCCAATGCATAATCATGTACTAATAAATAGAATTAGATGGGAAAATGTCACTTTTATAAAACTTTACTACATTCAAAAAATACCAAGTGGTCTTGTAATTCCAAATGCCAGTGTTCTGTTTTCATAATCAAACTTTAAACTTATGTTCAAATGTTTAAATAACTTTTAGGTTCAACAGCCAATTTCCCTTTCTGAAATATCTGCACACAACTAAGAAGTTCCAATGATTTGTTGCATTGTAATAAGATTATTTGTTAAATGCTCAGCAAAATTGTCTTCAATAAATCAATTATGTCTCTGTAGATTTAACTCTATAGGCCAACCACAAGTTAGGGTTTCTAATAGTCTATTAGCTTTTCACTTGTGTAGTTCACAGATATATCTTGCCTGTGTGCTGTATGAATAGCCTTCAGAAAGATACACTCCAGAGCTTTTTACAGTCCAAGTTTAAAAGAGAATGGGTGCAGCTTCATAACAACTAGAATTGTTTGCTATCACATTATAAGAAAGAACAGATAGGATGATATCAAAGGATTACATAAACATGATGATCTGAACATACTTACACTGTTGACAGTTTGAGACCAGCATACAAAAAAAACTCTTATATCTTCATTTCCTTCTGGCAATGAGTTCCCATTAGCATATCATTCTGAACTACCTCACAGCAAAATATTACTCTAAAAATTAATTTACAATCGCCCAGCTGAGATGCTGCCTCTAATCACCTACTGATTCCTTCAATCTGGATCATATTCCTGTGGAATTTTCTATTCAATCTATTCAGTGGCTTACTTTTTATAGAAACTTAATACTCTCTTGTCTCACAACCTGTTTCACGTTGCATGGTAACATCCAGTGTGGATCATGTAATACTATGCTTCCACGAGTCTTTGTAACAGTTTATGAAATGAAACCACCAAAAAAAAACTGACCCACCTACCAATCGCCAGCTCACATCTAGAATCTTGCCAGAATTCTTCAGGAAACAATAAGCAATAGTTACTTTCTGTAAACAACTTATTTCTATTTTCTTGATAGCCAGTTAGCTTGTTTAGTTTACAAGTTAAACTTATTCATTAGTATCACTGAGCACCTCTAGGGCATTATCCACATTTAATTCATCCTTTTTTTTTGGTGGTTTAAAGGCATTCTCAGAAATGTCTGGCTGACAAATGGTGGTGGCTGTAGATGCTTAGTATTCTCACCATAACAACGCATTTCTCTGAAAACTGTTTTAAATCTGTGAGCTGCACTGGGATTGGGCGCAGAATAGAATTCCCCCTTCAATGCCATTTTATAATGGTTTCTCTTTATGATACGTTAACATGTTGCAAGTGATTGGCATCTCTGAACTGGTTAAAATATTGCAATTGGGAAAATGATCACAGGTTTATAACCACACTTCATCAGCTATAAATTCCTGAGAACAATGCCCCTTTAAATCACAAGCTGATGTGGTCATAGTTTTAGCGGCAATCACTAATGCCAAGAAATAGGTTAAAATATATTTTGGACCGCAACTGTTTTATTTAGCTTGATAGACTATTAAACTAAGTTCAAAAAGGAGGCAATCATTGTGTTCATACACGGATGACTGTGATATAAACTCACTGTGGATTTTAATTTTAACATCAGTGTCATTAAATATAAGCATTTTTTAAAAGTGAGGGCAGTAGCTTGAACTCTTCGTAATGAGAACAATTACAGCTGCTTTATTGGTTAGATCAATCACTGCCCTGAACGTCATGAATTGTTCATTGTGTAAGTGTACTTTTTTGATGGCGGGAGTAGATATTCTTCTTTAGAAACGTGATAGCGTGATCCAAAGTTTCATCAAGGGGGTCTCGATTTACAAATGTAATGAATGTTTGCTGAAGCACTCTTCAAAAAAAACAATAATATTGTGGAGATAATTGCTGATGACTTTAAGCTATAAATTTGTTCAGTAATGGGGGATGGTCTGTGACGCTGCCCATTGAATTGTGTTTTGTGAAAGAAGGTTATTTTAAAACTTTATTATCTAAATAGTCAGTGGTTTTGATTTTTGTAGTTAAGAGATATGAAATTGAAGGCAAAGGTTTTGACAGATGAGCTCGAATCTTTTGGACATGTAGCTTTCCCTGAAGGCATATTGGATGACATTTAGTGGTGACGCATTTACTTGGCAAGCTGGCATGTTATCCCTTCCATCATAAGTTCCTTGTTTGGTTAGCATAATGCCCTGAGTGCCAAGTGGGCATGACAAATAGGGTTATGTCAGTCTGTTTATCTCAACAAACTCTCACTGGAATGACACTGTAAGGAGGGCAAGGCTGTTTAATGAGGACGTTTTGCCTGCTCTTAGAGCTGGTGGCAGCCGACTCAAGAAATGTAAAAATCATTTAGAATATCACTGACCTTGCAAAGAGAAATTCCTACTCACTTCCATCAATTTAGTACAGCTGAACATCAGCTGATCCAGGAACTGCCAATGTAAGAACAAAAGAAATAAGAGTAGGAGTAGACCTCGAACTACACTTTCCCACCCTATTCCTGTGTTGCTTGAAATCTTTAATGCCAAAAAATCTATTTATCTCAGTGTTGAATATACTCCGACTGAAGAGCCCCAGCCCTCGGGGGAAGACAATTTCAAAGATTCACAGCCTCCTGACTGATGAAATTTCGTCTCGTCTCAGATCTAATTGGGTGACCCCTCCTGAGACTATGTCCCTAGTTTTTAGATTCTCCAGCCAGGGGGAAACAGCCTCAGCATTTACTCTGTAACATCCTCTAAGGGCTGAAATTTCACCTCGGCATGTGGGCGCGCACCCTACACCCACAAACATGAAATAGTGCACGATGACGTCGGGCGAGCGTCCTGACGTCATCATGCACCTGCGCAATAATTTGGTCAGTGGGCGCGAGCGGGTGTCTGCAGCGCGCCCATTGACAATTAAGAGGGCTGTTAAGCCCATTCATAAATTAATTAAACTGAATTCTTCTCTGCCTGTCCAACCATACGGTTGGCGGGTGGGTGAATTGGCCAAGCGGCCTTTGGATTTTTGAGGAAACCTCACCCACGGGCAGGATGTTAATTAAAAATAAAATAAAAAGTTTTAAGTTTAATTTCTAACATGTCCCTGCTCATGTGACAGAGTCACATGAGCAGGGACATGTTTTCCTTTTCTTTTAAGACTTAATTTTTCATGTGAAAAATCTTCAGCTCCCTGAGGCAGCTCTGTGCCTTCAGGGAGCTTTAACTGAGCATGCCCACACACATGCGCTGACTTCCACGCTCGCGCTCCTCCCCCCGCCACATCCCCAAGCAGCACATCCTGAGGGCAGTTGCTGCTGGCAGACCGTTGTGGCTGTTCCTGGGCCCACCTGCCCGACGAGGGGAAAATCAATGAGACCACCTATAATTCTTCTCTACCACAGAGAATATAGGCCCAACCAATAACAAACAGCAACAAAAAAAAATCTTTATCATTATGAAATGCTCAAAGCGTGTCAGGGTGGGAATCAAATGCTGAGCAACAGTGAGAAGAAAAGTTAGCAGAGTTAACCGAAGATGAACTCATGAAAGGTCATCAATGAGAAATGTTAATTCCATTTCCCTCAGATGCTGTCAGTATTTATTCTTTTTATTTAACTAAAGGTGTACTTGTAAAGGTAGGTATTTTGGGGCAGAGTTGATGGGTCCATCATTTTTGTGTGCTTGTACGTTTTGCAGAAATTTTTAGAAGTAGGGAAGGATATAGCAATTATGGAGGGTAATTACAATTTTGGCTCTCTCCAAACTCTTCTTATTTATGATTACAGTGAAATAGTTCCCTCGACAACCAGAAGCTTGCACCTTAATTGATTTTGTAGACATGAGTTGCATTCCACAAGATTAACAGGGAGACCTTGGATATATCATTCTGTCCAAACATAATGTGTACAAAGTTAAAATTAGTGATAGAAGTTTCTTACATAATATTTAATAATACCAAAGCAAACTATTATTCAGCAAATAATTATCAATACTGGAGGCGGAGAGACGATATGGACTAGAAGGAGATCAATAATCTTACAGATAACAGAAGTGGCCATGATGGAAGGAAAAATAGGGGATGTGCTAATGATGTTGGGAAGGAATATCAACTGCAGTGACCCATGGGAGATAGCAAGACTTAAATTAACACTTCATTTTCTTTGCTCATTGCATAACATAGGTCAAGTAAATATGAGTCAAAAACAAAAATAGCTGGAAAAACTCAGCAGGTCTGACAGCATCTGCGGAGAGGAATACAGGTAACATTTTGAGTCCACATGACTCTTCATCAGAACTAAGAAAATATAGAAATAGGGTGAAATAGAAGCTGGTTGAGGGGGGTGGGACAGGTAGAGCAGGATAGAGGGCCGGTGATGGGTGGAAGCAAAGAAGAGATTGCCATGATTGCCAAGCAAATACAAGTAATTGATTAACTTCTTGCTGAACTTGTTGAAACTGACCAAAAGCATCACCTTTAAGTGGAAAGCACCCTGGCCCTTCAGCAATGAAGGTGAGATTTACGGGCCTAAAGAAGCATCAAGCAGAAAAGAAAACCATTCAGTCCCTTGAGACCATTTCTTTCACACCACATGCATGTTTTACCTTGTCAACAAACTCAAAGAAAGTTCTGTAGATATTTCAATCTGACGCCCAATGATATCCAAATTTCAAACCATCTGGGGGATGGGGAGTTGGGGGGAGGGGGGCGGTTCACAATCTGATGGTCACTGTACAGACGCATGTCCGCAGCAGGAGTAGGCATGTTCAGCCGAGCTCCCCGGCACTCAGAGAACTGCCTGGGAAGAGGCACCTGTGAGGTCTGAGTCAGAGGATTAGCCTCTGAATTTGACCTTCCAACCCATCCTGGAGTGTCAGCAGAAGGCAGGGGAGCATCATGCAGAGCTGTTGAAAGCCCTCAGCAGAGTGGCACATGAGTCAGAGGAGTGCGTTTGCCTGCTCTCTGATGCAGCGGTGCCCACATGTACATATATGGAGGTCTCCATGGGGAGGATAGTGGATGCCCTGGAATCTCTGGTCCAGCGGAACATGGAGATGTGTGCAGACCTGCACTCCATTGTGGAATGCATGGGTGAGTTTCTGCAGTGGCAACGCGAGAGGAAAATGGGGCACCTCGACATCCCTCCAGCTGCTCCTTCCCCTCAACAAGTCAGGGCAGGGCCCTCGGGCACCTGAAGGGAGGTGGAGCGGCAGCTGGACATCCCTGGGTCATCCACTCAGGAATCTCAGAGGCTGTCCTTTCCCTCCGAGTCCCCTTTGCCTGTGAGTCCCTCAACCTCGTCCTCTGTCGCTGCAGAAGGAGCAGCCGGTCCACGAATAATTCTGGAGGGAAAAGCTTGTGAGTGGCAAGGCCTTTCAGAGCCTCGCGCAAGTACTCTTACACTCACCTCAATGTCCTGAGCATTTTGAATGCTGCCTGCTGGGGTTCGCTTTCATCCATCTGAGCCAACCTGCATCTCCATCCACCCAATAATCACACACCCATGCAGCACCTGATCTCGCTCACCACGAGTGTCCTTTCACTTTCAATTTGGACAGCATGGTTTAGATTCGATTTTCCATAAGCTCCCCCATCTTTCTCCCTCCCCCTGTCACCCATTTCCTTTCGTCCATCACTGTTGACCTCCCTGGCATCACCTTCCACCTCCCCTCTGTTTCCACAAACCTTTTCCTTCAGGGATGTCCAGGTGAATGTGAACATTCCCTTCCTTCCTGAAAAACCCACCCTCATCCACATTCACCTGACCTCCTCCTTCCCACCCTCAGGGTTTGTGTCTTTCTCCGAGTCCCCACCATCTACCTTTGCTGTCCCTTCTACTGCTACTGTTGAACCCTCACCCTCCCACCCTGCTGCCTCACTCTGCCCTCGGTCATTCTCACCATTCCTTTGTGCCACGTCCACCCTCAGTTCGGTCCCAGGAGGCAAACCTGCACATCGCCCCCCACCCCCTCCGGACCCTTTCCTCCCTCCAGACCCCTTCCTCCTTTGCACACCTTCCCCGCTTCACACACCTTCCCCTACTGGAACCCCTTCCCCCACCCCTGGAACCCTTTATCCCCCTTAGCTGTCTCATCCTCCCAGACCCCCCTGCCCCCCCACTTAGTCCCTCCCCCTACCTGATTCCTTCCTCCACCCTTAGCCCTTCCCCCCTACCGACTCCTTCCTCCAGCCTTACCTCTTCCTCCACCCTTACTTCTTCCTCCAGCTGTAGTCCTTCCCCCTTCCTGACTCCTTCCTCCCCCTGGACTCCCTTCCCCGGACTCCCTCCCATCTCCACAATCCATCCTCTCCCTGAATTCCCCCACTCTCCGCACTTCTTTTCTCCGCACTCCTTCCTTTACACCTTACACCACCCTTACACCTACCTCTCTATTTGCTGTCTTTTCCCCCATTATGCCCTCCTCCCCCTGTACCCCTTCTTCCCACTCCCAACCTCCCACCCGACACCTTCATTCCACCCCCCCCCCCCTCAACCTCACCCCCCCGCCGACACCTCTTCATCTCCTGGTCGATCTTGGACCTTCCTCTCCCACTCCCTCGACCATCATCCATTATGAGCATCAACGGTGACTTTCCAACTTCCGTGAGCTGCTTCGCGGTGGACTCATGTCTATGTGACTCCACACAGCATGCCATGGATGTTCCTCCAGCGTGCCGTTGCTGTTGAGCTGTTCCTTGGGTGTCCGCGATGTGAGCAAGTCCCTGGCAAGTAAGTCCCAACTTCTGCATGTCACACTTGTCAAGACGTGTTCTACACCGGGGTATTTTCTTGCCGACATGGGTGGACGATCCAACAGGGTTGAATAGGGGGAACAATTCCGGAGAGCTGGCCTTATAATGACATGCCGATGTATTACAATGAGGTTCCCGGTGTCCGATGGCAGAGAATGTGGCCCACCATCAGCAGCTGAATGGAAGGTCGCAAACTGGTTTCCGATCACCCCACATTGTCCACTTATGCCACTGAACACACTCGACGCCAGTGAGCACAGAAAATCCCGGCCCGGGTCTCTTTAGAGTTTGCCTGTTACCCTAAGGATGCTACCATAGACTGTTATTTGTAAAACCGATTCTTATTTATTTACAGATGTATATACATCTCAGTACTCTACACGAGGTTGTACATCTGCTTCCCACCAAATCTCAGTTACTTAATCATATGACATTGCATCATAGTTACATCAGTAGTGGAATGAGTATCAGATGCTCCTGATGTTAACCCTTTACTCTACATCTCTCCCCAAGTCTTTATCCAAATTATACACTCCTCCTACATCCACCCCGCACCGCGCCCCCCCCCCCCCACCCCCCCCCCCGCCCCCCTCCCCCCCCCCCCCCCCCCCCCCCCCCCCCCCACCACCCCACCAAAGTCTCAGACTTTACAGGGTTGTCTTTGTGGTGCCTTGACCAATCTCCCTGATCAGGTCCTGAGTTCATTTCTCTCTGCACTCTCTCGTCGTTCAATAGGAGTGTCTTCCACCTGGGTGGTTGTAGAGTTCTGAATTGTTTCTGGCTCCTTGCCTCTGCCCAGATCTAAATAGTCTGTCTAAAGTTCCATTTGCTTCCTTCTCAATGATATCAAAGTTCTTTGGCTGCTTCTGATATTTCCCTGGTCCATCTCAATTCTTTAAGATCTTGGTTGTGGAGGTCTTTCCATAACAATCATTACAATGATATGACTTGTGCATGAATGATATTAATCTGTAATTTCATCAGCTGACCAAAGGTATACTGAACTGTTTAAAAAGAGCTTTTAAAGGACAAGAAAAGACACTGACTAAAGATAGTTGACACAAGTCATCTGATGTCTGGCATTGCAAGTTGACCAGCTTCTGGAAAGTTCCACTGTGAATTGTAATTCAGACATGCCATAACATCCTTCTCTGGAATTTCACACCTGAGGACATCAAGAAACAATTCAAAGCAATTTACTGAAATATACTGGACATTCAAAGCAAGAGAGTGTGAGAGAAATAGCAGGGTCATTTAAAGTAAGAGAGAAAGTGTGGTGATTTACGATGAGAGAGTGTGAGAGAAACAGCATGGTAATTCACTATGAGAGATTGTGAGAGAAACAGCGAGGCCATTTAAGTGAGAGAGTGCAAGAGAAACAGCATGGTCATCTAGAGCGAGAAAATGTGAGAAAAACAGTGTGGTCATTTACAGTGAGAGCATGTGACAGAAACAGCATGGTCATTTACAGTGAGAGTGTGTGAGAGAAACAGCGTGGTCATTTACAGTGAGAGAGTATGACACGAACAATAGGGCCATTTACAGGGAGTGGAGTGTGAAACCATTAAAGAGCACAAGAGGGAAAAGCTCATGGACAGCAGCTGTTTGGTGAGTAGGATTGGTGAGAATTTCTAATCATTAAAGTAAAGTAAGGTCTTTAGTTTATGTTTAGATTTCTAGTCTTTTTTTTCTCTTTTTCTTAAAGGTAGCTTGTTAAGTATAAGATCGATACTGATGTATATAAAAAATAATTACAATAAAGTCTAAAGACAGGGAATATTAGAGTAATTAATTAATAATCTGAATAAAATATGATAGTGATGGCAGAACGGGTGATGTGTTGCTGCTGCAGCATGTGGGAGCTGCTGGGCGCCAAGATGATTCAGAGCGAACACATCTGTACCAAATGTTTGCAGCTTGAGGAAATTCGGATCCGAGTTAAGGAGCTGGAGTCCGAGCTGCAGACATTGTGCCACATCATGGAGGGGGAAAGTTACCTGGACACTTTGCTCCAGGAGGCAGATACACCCCTCAGATTAGATCATTCAAATTTGGTCTGTGATCAGGGACAGGAGGGGGTGACTGCAGTTGAGGCAGGTTTGGGGACCTGGGGGTAGCATTCCAGGAGCCAGGAGCCTTGGCCCCTGCAGCTGTCCAACAATTACAAGGTCCTTGCAAGCTGTATGGATGAGGGCGGAGACTGCAGGGAGGATGAGTGAATTGACCATGGCACCATAGTACAGGGAGTCATTCAAGTGGGTGGAAGAAATGGGAACATGGTAGTGGTAGGGGACAGTATAATTAGGGGAATAGATACTGTTCTCTGCAGCCATGAGCGCAAATCCTGAAGGCTTTGTTGCCTGCCCGGTTAAGGACAAATATTCAGGACTGGAGAGGATCTTGAAGTGGGAGGGGAGGGATACAGTTGTCGTCATCCATGTTGGTACCAATGACATTGATACAACTAGAAAGGAGGTCCTTCTTAAAGAATTTGAACAGTTAGGAGCTAAATTAAAAAGCAGAACCTCCATGGTAATAATCTTGGGATTGCTACCTGAGCCATGGGCAAACTGGCATAGGGTAAATAAAGCCAAGGACTTAAATGTGTGGCTCAGGGATTGGTGTGGGAGGAATGGGTTTCAGTTCATGGGACACTGGCACCAGTACTGTGGTAGAAGCAATCTGTTCCAGTGGGATGTCCTGGTGAACTGAATAACTAGGTTTATAGAGAGGGCTTTAAACTAAATAGAGAGAGGGAGGGTTCTGGGAAGGTGATACGTAGGCTTACAAAGCAAAAGGACATGGCAGTCTTGCAGGGCAGCTATTTAGGTAAGGATACCCAGAGTGCAATAGGAAGGGACAGAGTGTACAAACATAAAAAACAGCAGCAAATAGATTCAAAAGGGGATAAAATGGTAAAAAGGCAAACTTAATAGTTCCTTACTTAAATGCACATAGTATGCGGAACAAAATAAATGACTTAGTGGCACAAATAAAGGTTAATGGGTATGATCTTATCGCCATTACGCTGACATGGTTACAAGGAGATCAAATCTGGGGACTAAATATTCAGTGTTATGTGGCAGGCAGGAAGAAAAGGGTGGTGGGGTAGCGTTGTTAGTACGAGATGGAATAAGTATGATAGCAAGAAAGGATCTTGGGTCAGAAGATGTAGAATCCATGTGGATGGAGGTAAGAAATATAAGGGGAAAAAGACACTGGTGGGAGTAGTCTATAGGCCCCCTGACAGTAGCTACACGGCAGGACATAGAATAAATCAGCAAATAGTGAGGGAGTGTAAAAAAGGCAGTATATTAATCATAGGTGACTTTAATCTTCATATAGATTGAGAAAATCAAATTGGCAGAGGTCGACACAAGGAAAAATTCATAAAGTGTATTCGGGACAGTTTCTTAGAACAATATGTTGTGAATCCAACCAGGGATCAGGCTATTTTGGATCTGGTAAAGTATAATGAGGCAGGTTTAACAAATGATCTCAGAGTAAAGGACTCCTAGGAAACAGTGACCATAATATGGTAGAATTTAGCATTCAGTTTGAGAGTGAGAAACTTGGGTCAGAAACAACTGTGCTAATCTTAAATAAGGGTAATTGCAATGGAAGGAGGGCAGAATTGGCTGGAATGGATTGTGAAAGCAGTTTGGCAGAAATGATGAACAATGGCAGATGTTTAAGAAAATAGTTCATGAGTATCAACAAAGATATATCCCAATGAGGAAGGAGGATTCAATGAAGGGGATAAACCAACCGTAGTTAACCAAGGAAGTTAAGGACAGTATCAAATTAAAAGAAAAAAACATACAACGGGGCAAAGACTAGTGGTAAGCCAGGGGATTGGGAAAGCTTTAAGAACCAACAAAAGATATCAAAAAATAATAAAGTGGGAGAAAATAAAGTTTGATAGCAAGTAATATAAAGACGGACATTAAGAGCTTCTTTAAATATATAAAAAGGAAGAGAGAGGCCAAAGTGAACGCAGGCCTCTTAGAGAATGATAATGGGGAACCAGGAAATGGCAGAGAAGTTGAATAAATACTCTGCTTCAGTCTTCATAGTAGAAGATCCTAATAGCATTCCAAAAATGCTAAATAATCAAGGGCAAAAAAAGGAGGAAATAAATATAATAATAATCGCTTGAGAAAAATTATTGGGGAAATAAATGGGGCTAAAGGCTGATAATTCCCCTGGACCTGATGGGTTGCATCCTAGGATATTTAGAAATGCATAATCTACTCAAACAGAGTCAGCATGGCTTCATGCCTAACAAATTTATTAAAATTCTTTGAGGAGGTAACAAGCAGGATAGATAAAGGGGAATCAGTAGATGTAATATATTTGGATTTCCAAAAGGCATTCGATAATGTGCTGTGCATTAGGCTACTTGATAAGATTAGAGCCCCTGGTGTTGGGAGTAGTATATTAGCATGGATAGAGGAGTGGATAACTAATAGAAGACAGAGAGGTGAGATAAGGGGGCATATTTGGGATAGCAGCCTGCAACTAGGAATGCCACAGGGATCAGTGCTGGGACCTCAATTATTTTTACAATATATATTAATGACTTAGATGCGGGAAGTGGATTTGCTATCATCAAGTTTTGCGGATGGCACAAAAATAGTGGGAAGGCAAGTAATGAAGGTGACACAAGGAGTCTACAGAGGGATATAGACAGGTTAAGTGAGTGGGCAAAAACTTGGCAGATGGAATATAGTGTGGGAAAATGTGAGGTGGTGCGCTTCGGCAGGAAGAATAGAAGAACGGAATATTATTTAAATGAAGAAAGACTGCAGAAAGCTGCAGGACAGAAGGATTTGGGAGTCCTTGCACATGAACCCCAAAAGCTAACAAATAAGTTCCATAGATAATAGGGAAGGCAAACGGAAAGTTGAACTTTATTTCAAAGGGAATGGAATATAAAAATAGGGAAGTCTTGTTAAAACTACACAAGGCACCAGTTAGACCACACCTGGAATACGGTGAACAACTTTGGTCCCCTTATCTAAAGGAAGATATACTGGCATTGGAGGCAGTCCAGAGATGGTTCACTAAGTTGATCCTAGATATGGAGGGATTTTCTTATGAGAAGTAGTTGAGTAGGTTGGGCTTGTACTCATTGGGATTTAGATGAATGAGAGGTGACCTTATTGAAACATATACGATTCTTAGGAGGCTTGACAGGGTAGATGCTGAGAGGTTGTTTCCCCTTGTGAGAGAGTCTAGGACCAGAGGGCCTATTCTCAGAGTAAGCGGTTGCCCATTTAAAACAGAGATGAGGAGGAATTTCTTCTCTCAGAGGGTAGTCAACCTGTGCAATTCTTTACTGCAGAGGGCTGTAAAGGCTGGGTCATTAAGTATATTCAAGGCTGAGATAGACAGATTTTTAATCAGTCAGGGAATCAAGAGTTCTGGGGAAAAGGCAGGAAAGTGGAGTTGAGGATTATCAGATCAGCCATGATTTCATTGAATGGCGAAGCAGACTCAGTGGGCCAAATGGCCTACTTCTGCTCATATGTCTTATGGTCTTATGATCTTATGGCATCTGAATTTCTATGGGGAGAGAAAGGTCATGTGACTGAGGTAACCATTTTGAAATCTCATTAATATAAACTGCTAAAGAAGAAGCCAGTAGCCTGGGCAAGCTGCCAATGAAGCTTTAAGTAAGGAGCTCTCTTCTCTCCTCTCCCAAGTTAAGGCCCTAGCTCTTACAGTTTAAAAATCCAACACAAAGACAGTGAATTTTCCATTGGAAAGAACCTCATGTGTAAAATGCATCAATTTCTGGAAGAGACGGATTATGGATTAAAAAGAAATTCTCTCTGACAATTGCAGTCACATGGACTTCAACAAAACTTCTGGAATCTAAAGGAACTTGAAAAAATTCCTGCTGCAGCCACAGTGACCAGCCAAGGACTCATAAACAGTGAATCCCAAGTTTTTCTTTTACCTTTCGGCACTGAACGTTAATTTGGCTAAGAAAGTACTACCTACAGTATAACTTACAAATTTTGCATGCTTGTGTATGTGTGAATGTGGGTTGTGAATGTTCGAGAAGCGCAGGTTTACTCGTAAATATTTTGCGGCCTTTACCTGAGTGGATTTTTAAATCAATAAAAACTAACAAATTTTTGTTTTAAACCTCAAGAAAGCCTATCAGGCTCATTTTTTTTTCAATCAGTTTGTAAATGGTTAAATGCAGACATTGATTAAAATTCCTTCATCCTTCTAAATTCACAACAAACCTTATTACGGTCAGACCTGGAGTGGTATGTTAGAGGAATAATTTTTACCACTTCTCATGTGGCCAACCAATCTAAGTCTGACCGTAGTTTGCTCTGCTGTGGCTATTCACTGCACACGTAAAGCAATTTGAGATTAATTCTTCAATGGAGTGACTAATGTCTGGCCACCAGATTGACTGCTGGGCTCTTGCTTGGCATTCCATCATTCCCAAATGACCTTGGTGGATTTTCTGGAGAATGTTGAGTTGAAGTATTTTAGGGATGACGAGTCTGTCATTAAAACCTAAGAAATTATCGGTGATTATGAGATGTTTTCTCTGTTCAAAGAATTGGCAAGGTATTGGATTGTTAGGAGTATAATCTGGTCACCTGTTCTGGCAATGCCCTTTTATTTGGATGTACTCGTCATATTGTGGTTGTGTTTGCTTAATCTCTTGCAATCTCTTTTCCATGGCAGGTAAATGTTTAGTGATGAGCAAAATATATGCTTCCACTTCCTCAATAACATTAAAACTTTCCTATTTAACTCTTTCCACCAATATTCTCAATAATGCATCTGTTGTTGTCTGGTATTTCCTTTGAATGTACTAAGTTATTGAATCGTATCTCATGATTCTCAGTCTAAAACGTTGAATTCAAGATGGCATTTTTGCAATTCCCTTTAGGTTAAGATCAAGTAAATGAAGATTTGTGGTGAGTTTCAATTTTAAACTTTTATCCCATGACATAATCAGGGAACTTCTCATAGGTCCACATGGATGCTAATGCTTCTTTCTCAATGGTTATAAACCTCATCTCTGTGTCCATGAGGGATCTTAAGACATAATAAACTGGTCTTCTTTTTACATCCTTTGAACTTGAAACAGCTCTGTGCCCAAGCCTGTACATGATGTGTCCACTGCTACAATTGTTAGCAGCTCTGGATCGTAGTGTGCAAGAATTTCTGGTGAAACTAGCAGATTTTTGATCTTGTCAAAAGCATTTTGCTGATCCATGTTACACCTTGAACATGT